>NW_013667175.1:65960-68305 GCF_000517525.1 Limulus polyphemus
TAATGTCTACAAGAACATGATGAATATAAACATGGTTGTTATATCATATTAACACAAATATGGAAAGACTTTCTGATATGGTTCAATAATAAGGAGACTGTTTACCAGTAGTCTTTGGTAAAGACTGATTTTTTTACACAAGGTTAGTGTTATAAAACAAGAAAAAGATAAATTTATTCATGGCCAAACTTATACAGACCAACACTACTCTTTAAGTACTCTTGTTTTTACTCCAGAAAATATCGTAAAGTAGGAAAACAAAAAAAAATAGTGAACTATCAAACAATATATTACTAACTGAAAAATAAGAACTGTTAACTTAAAACGGTTGGGTAGAGACAGACAGTTAAATTGAATAGTAAATACGTTGATGATGTGTAGATATGGGAGATCTTGAAGTCTGCAGACATAAGAATATTTCAACCTTAAGGGAAGTTTGATTTTTATTCACCTCATCAGATCTTTACAAAAATACACGTCACAACATTAATGTATAAAAGTTATTTATGGAGTATATATTTGGTTTTGTCACATGAAAGTCAAATAAAAACAGATATAAAAACCACTTGTAAAAGCAGTGTATTTTGCTGCCGTTGAAATTTTTTTTAAGGATATTATCATATATATACAAAAACAAAAATGCTATGACGTCATTAGGCAAACATTGTAACACAACGTGACACCTCCCCACAGTTGTTTTTTTCTATATGGATAATAAAAAAACGTCTAAGTTCTCATGACTAGAAAAAAAATATTACACTTACATAAAGTAACCTCCCACTCTGTGTAAACTAGAATTTACTAAAATACATTGTTTGTTAACAGACATAATCAGATGTTTCAGATAAAGGTGAAAACTTTGATCCAATACAAGATTACGTTAGAATCACAGACAACTAACAACAAACCTTGACGATCTAGGATACGTTTCAAAATTAAAAACACATTTATTTAAAAATTAATCAGATTTAAACGAAACGTAAAAACATAGTTTCACTTAACTTACGAAAATAAAAGATTCTCATTTTAAAAATATCACTCTTTCGTGCGTGTTAGAACTTCCTTGTCGTCCTCTAGATACCAATACATTTTTGTTTGTTTAACCTCATTGAAGTTAAATACATTGTTATTTAATTATTTCATTCCCCACGGGTGAGTTACACCTATTTAGTTTATCGATCATATCGAGTTGATTTTTAGAAAACAAGATACGGTACAGGTAGCTCTAGAAATATATATATACTGATCCGGATAATACATACAACAATAAGTTCTGATCACACTTGGGGGGTATGTTCGACATGACGATTGTGATAAGTATCAGTTTTACTTGGGGGTATGTTCGGAATGACGATTGTGATAAGTATCAGTTTTACTTGGGGGATATGTTCGGAATGACGATTGTGATAAGTATCAGTTTTTACTTGGGGGATATGTTCGGAATAACGATTGTGATAAGTATCAGTTTTACTTGGGGGATATGTTCGACATGATGATTGTGATAAGCACCAGTTTTTAAAGTTTGTACAGCACCTGAAGGATTAAAACCATGTTTACAAAAAATAAAACGACGACGAACACTGGTGATTCGACTATCGGTTTATACCTGTATGTGACGCTGCAACCCTTGAGAAATGTGAAAATCGAAACGTCAGATTTAAATAAAGTCATTTTTCTTGAGTGTGACTAGTCGTTTTCTGTCATTAAGTTTTTGTTGTAAACATGGCTGTGATATGTTTTACCTCTGCTTGTCCTTAGCTATGTATATATCAACTAGACGCTTGGTAGTTTTAGCACACACAACGGGCTATCTGAGATCTGTCCACCAAAAGGAACAGAACCCATAATTTTAATGTTTTACGTCCGTAAATTTACTGCTGTCCCATCGGAGCACCTGAAAATATCACAAACATGCAAGAAGTCCAGTTTGTCGTTACGATTTTTTTTCAAATGTTCGCCTAAACTAAGCAAAATTCGGCAGTATCGGTTTGACACGAGTTTGTTCGTCAGTTACTGAAAAACACTCCTCAGAAACACTTACACATTTCTGCAACATTCATTACCCACCCCTGTAAAAAGCTGTCAAACCAAGCTACAACATTCATTACCCACCCCTGTAAAAAGCTGTCAAACCAAGCTGCAACATTCATTACCCACCCCTGTAAAAAGCTGTCAAACCAAGCTGCAACATTCATTACCCACCCCTGGGTTTGACAGCTTTTTATAGCTTGGTTTGACAGCTTTTTTACAGGGGTGGGTAATGTATGTTGTAGCTTGGGTAATGAATGTTGTGTTGCAGCTTGGTTTAACAGCTTTTTTACAGGGGTTTTCATTACCCACCCCTG
>NW_013667175.1:69169-70336 GCF_000517525.1 Limulus polyphemus
CAAACCAAGCTGCAACATTCATTACCCACCCCTGTAAAAAGCTGTTAAACCAAGCTGCAACATTCATTACCCACCCCTGTAAAAAGCTGTTAAACCAAGTGATAATAAAGTGTTTTTTATAACGTGGACGACTTTTATTGTCTTTACTATTTACAGCGAAATTTTCTGTTTCTGATTCATCTCTCTTCCATAATTAGTTTTTGTTTTCATCGCGAAGCTACGCAATAGGCTGGCCTATGTCCACGGCAAACACCCATCCCAGATGGTTAACATTAAAAGCTTATCGGTGAACCATTATTTGGGGAAGGGGTCTTCTGCTATAGTGACGGGGAAATCAATACATCTAGGAGAAGAATGTTAGGATTCCAAGAGAAATTTAACAAGATAAATCAATTATTATCCCACAGCTCTTTACATCCTAGTTTCTCGCTACTGTTATTACTTTACTGAGGTACATATGGCACTAAGCCTTTTTAAAGCACATGCTTAACGCATTTGCTTGCTTCATTTTTGTATTGCATTTATTTCGTTGTTGTTTCTAATTACTGACTCGGACTTTAATATATTTAGTTATCTTACAGGTTTGTTATTATTATTATTCTACAGGAAATCAGTTTATCCCTTTACTCAAGTTTTCTAAACTTGTAAGGAATTATTCTATTATGCGATGTTTCACACCTCCCTCTAGTGGAGAGGTTGGAGAAACTGATCTAGAATAAAGAGCTGCAAGGATAATTCGTCAGGAATGGTAATAAAAAAAACAACAACTAACGCTTCAGACCTTAAACTTTATACTTAGATCTGGAGTTTCATTCGAATTTAATCTGTTGATATTGGTACAATTAACACTATTTGTGAACATCGCTGTACGAGAATCTAAACCATAGATCTACTGAAGTTATATTACACTGTCGTCTCCCTAAACAATAGATTAATTTAACGGACCCATTACATACAAAACTCAGTATTTTCTCAAACTAGAGATGAATGCATTCGATAGTTAAACACGTCATAATACACCACTATTTTCTACGGATAGATGTGACTACTATCTACGTTACAACTCAATACCTTTTTATCACCAATAGATGAATTTAATCTACGGTTACACACGTCATAATCAATTTATGAACATTGTCTACTATCTACGTTACAACTCAATACCTT
>NW_013667175.1:71214-79961 GCF_000517525.1 Limulus polyphemus
TGTAAATTAATCATAACTTACGTCAGAATACACAATCTTTTCAATACACTATATGTAAATTAATCATAACTTACGTTACAATACACAATCTTGGTCACCACACTATATGTAAATTAATCATAACTTACGTCAGAATACACAATCTTTTCAATACACAATAGATTAATATAACTTATTACATTGGTTGCAATACACACTAGATATATTTAAGCTATTCACATTCATATTACGACACTATTTTCTCAATACTATAAACGGACTTCAGCCGTTATTACACGTCAGATATTTCAACGCTGTGTCGACAAGTTTAACCTCTAATTATCTACGTTACGATATGCTATATTCTGAACTTAGCTGGAACCATTTTCATCCTGTTGCCTAAAGTTAAAAATGACTAGTTTAAGTGTAATGATAAGGTTAAAAAAAAACAGAAATATGGAAACTTCCTTTTTTTGGTTATTTGTTAGACATCCTTAGTATTTGTTTCGTGACTTTATGAGACTTGAATACCGAGGCCACAATTTTGAGGACTATATTTTTTTCATTTCAGACATTATGAAGTATGTCTGGAGAACCATCCTTCCAGTTTCTCGGGTCCCCGAATATTACAATTACTAAACTAGACTAGGAAATTATAATTAACAATATAGAAGAGGAATATCAACTAGCATATTTTAATCTTTGTTACGAGAAAACTGGATTGGTTCTGAGATCATATCATGACTAACAGGACAGGAATACAAACAAGTATATTTCAGTCATTGTGACAACTGGATTGATTCTGAGATCATATCATGACTAACAGGACAGGAATACAAACAAGTATATTTCAGTCATTGTGACAACTGGTTTGGTTCTTAGATCATATCATGACTAACAGGGCAGGAATATAAACAAGTATATATTTCAGTCATTGTGACAACTGGTTTGGTTCTGAGATCATACCATAACTAGCACAACAGGACAGGAATACAAACAAGTATATTTCAGTCATTGTGACAACTGGTTTGGTTCTTAGATCATATCATGACTAACACAACAGGACAGGAATAAGTTCACAGTCAGTTTGTACACTTAATTTTGGGTAAACAGATAACTAAGATTAAAATTACAATACAGTGGGGACTTACTGAAGTTATATAAACCAGCATTCCAACACTGCGACAATAAAAAAAAAATGTTTTTTTCAAGTATCATTTTCCTTGCCAAATTAGGATCCAATGAACAAAGTCATAAACGAGGAAAACCATACAAGTTCATCACACACTATTCAAATGTACAGTTAGAGAAGACTTAGGATTGCGTCAATCCTGGTGTACCATAATAAAAACAAAAACAATTCCATAATATACTGGTCAAAGTACTAAATCATATCACTATAGAGGGCGGCCTTATCACGCATACGTGGTTCCACAAGATACGATCGGTATTTCAAAGTCATAGAAACTCCAGTTCTTAAATAATTGGTGTTAATTTTATCTGAATATACGTAGAGTTACGTTCAAACTGCCAAAACTTTTCACGTCATAATCATAACTCTAGAATAAAAAACAACAACAGACACAAGCTCAGTCGAGAATTTTAACACGCAGTATTCAGACTATCAGTATTTATACTGATTGATGTTAAGCACAAAAGCTGAATAATGGGCTATCTGTGCTATGCTCACTACGGGTATCCAAATCCGGTTTCTAGCGTTTATAAGCTTTCTGACTTGCCGCTGAGACACTAGAGATGGGGGGGGGGGGATTAATAGATGTTTGTTTGAATTTTGCGCAAAGCTACACGAGGGCTATCTGCGCTAGCCGTCCGTAATTTAGCAGTGTAAGACTAGAGGGAAGGCAGCTAGTCATCACCACCCACCGCCAACTCTTGGGCTACTCTTTTACCAACGAATAGTGGGATTGACCGTCCCATTATAACGCCCCCACGGCTGAAAGGGCAAGCATGTTTGGTGTGACGGGGATTCGAACCCGCGACCCTCAGATTGCGAGTCGAGCGCCCTAACCACCTGGCAGGGGGGGGGGATTAATATAAACACGATTCTTTTTTTAAATTTGGTTGATTCAGCATCTGCTATTATGCAGCTTAATTTTCTCTTTTGATTTTCTGTGCAGTAAACCGTGCGGGTTTTTAGTGCGTAAATATATTTAAAAAAATTGAAAACACTAACGTAAGTGATTTCCTTCCACAAACCCGTATAAATACCCTACCAGAATAATAATAAAAAGTCGTTTTGTGCCTAATAAACCGAAGAAGTTACAGATGGGTATCAGAGGTTTGTTGCGTCCTAAATGTCCATGAAATATATCAATAAATAAGTAAATAGTACGCGAGTATTTTCCCTCGTTTTAACCTATTATAAAACTCTATAATTATGGTTCCAAATTTAAGTTCCATAGAAAAGAATCTATTTAAAAAAAATTGATCGTCCTTGAAATGGTGGAATAAATATATGAATTCACGTTGACACGAGAACAAAATGGCGTCTGACATAACTTCAGAGTTTGTACAACCTTCAAGGCTGATTATAGAAAACATTACACATACAACAGTTGAATCAACGCCGATTTTTGCTTACGCATTCTCAAAACAAATACTCGATATATATATATTTTATTCGCAAAGCATTTATAGCACAGCTTCTAGGTATTACAACCTCAAAGACGCACAAACTGCCGATGCACAGACAAATCATACGTAAATTATTACGCGTGAAACATTTACTAGTACTATGATTTTTCATATACGTTAAGTCCTACTTGTGTTTGTTAAAGTGTAATCTCAAAACTAAGCAAAACTTTAACCATACACACACAAATACTATAATCGTCGCCTCCCAGTGGCACAGCGGAATGTCTGCGGACTTACAATGCTAGAAACCGGGTTTCGATACCCGTGGCGGGCAGAGCACAGATATCCCATTGTGTAGCTTTGTGCTTAACTACAAAAAAAAAACAACTATAATCGTCACAGAAGATATGGGTGACCTTGGACTGTTCCATCACAAAAAGAAATATAAGAAGTTTCATTAAAATATGCATAACATAGAAATATACAAATATACACGACGTTTAATTAAAAATAGGCTTAGCAAGGAAATATACAAATATATACGATGTTTAATTAAAAATAGGCTTAGCAAGGAAATATACAAATATATACGATGTTTAATTAAAAATAGGCTTAGCAAGGAAATATATAATAAATAAGATGTTTAAAAATAGGCTTAACAATTAAAGCTTACAAAAAGTGATATTTTTGGACCGTATACGAGTTACACGAAAGTCTAATAGAAATATAATAAAATCATAATTTAACAGTATTTCATACAACACAACGCAGTAGTATATTTGCGATAATCAAGTTATGTGTTGGAGGGCGTTTGTGGCGATCGATTGGACCTAATGGGAGAGTGGTATCTGAGTGGAGGGGTCTGGTGTACCATTCGTTTGTGAGCATACACATTTGTCTGCCAATAGAAGCCCTTGTTGCAGATTTCACAGTGGTAGACTTGTCGCTGGGGTCGATGCATGTTCATATGATTCCTGAGGATGGTCTTGTTGGTATAACTGGTCTTGCAGATAGGACAGACGAGGCCCGGCTCACGAGATAAGTGTGCAGCGCGTGGTGGTCTACCTCTCCGTCTTCCACCCATCGTAACTAAAAGAAAAGCAACTATTAGTAAGGCTTACACAAAAGGCTGTAACAATTAGGTCATAAAAAATAAACATACGATAAATAATCACGCAAACCACCTTCGTTTACAAGTAAATCAGCCACCAAAACAAGTTGAAGTAATACCTTCGTTTACAAGTAAATTAGTCACCAAGACAACTTGAAGTAATAACTTCGTTTACAAGTAAATCAGCCACCAAAACAACTTGAAGTAATAACTTCGTTTATAAGTAAATCAGCCACCAAAACAACTTGAAGTAATAACATATAGGTTCACATGTTTTTAAAACACGTGCTTTTCTTTCTATTCACAGCATTATTAAAAAGTGGAAATCGCGAGAATAACAGAATCGTAAACTATTTTTCTCAACGCTCTCTTTGAAAGAGAGAAAAAAAAGACTATATTTTAGTGAACTAAAAAACCAAATATACACTATAAATACAAATACTTGCAAGTTTTTAACTTGTATGTAAATTAGCTATTCTAAGCACAGGATACAAGTATAAAAATGTTCCAAGTCAATGTTTTCGCAACAAGTTCTAGCATCATCATTCCTTTTAGCCAAATAACAAATCCGATTAACAGTATAGAATATAATTGATGAAATAGTGCCTTGTTTTTCACAGATATCATAATGAACACGCATAGTGTTAATTCTACATCTAGTATTTGATATCTCGTATCTCTGTTTGGAATTTTGCGCTAGACGTCCCTAATTCAGCAGTGAAAGACTAGAGGGAAGGCAGCCGGTCATCATCACTCACCGCCAACTCTTTTACCAACGAATACTAGGATTGACCGTCAAATTATAACGCCCCCACTGCTGAAAGGGCGAGCATGTTTGGTGGGACGGGGATTCGAACCCGCGACCCTAACCACCTGGCCATGTTAGGCCTAGCATTTATGGAAGCCTAAACGTAAAACAATGATATAATTGAAAGTGTCTGTTCTGTATCACCATCTTATTGTTTGTTTCGAATATTCGAGCAAAGCTGACCCTAATTTTGATCTGAAAGACTAAAGATAAGGTAGTTGATCAACAGCAACCACCGCCAACTCTAATCGAACGATGGGATTTAACCATCTCTTTTAAAATTCAGAAACGACTCGAAAGTACAGAGTATAATTTTCAGCATTGGGACTCGAACCACGAACCCTCTAACTCACAGTCCGGCATGTAAAACACCAAGCCACGCTTGGTCCACGAGCATACTAAGAGCTGAAAAATCACAAGAAAATGATGATGTTGATCGAATGTAGTTCTTCTGGTCACCGACAGAGAGACGAGTTTTAATACGGTTAAATTAACGCCTTTATCTTCACAGTCATGTTAAAATCACGACAACGAATCTTGATATCACTTATCTTATGCTTTATGTTAACAGTAAGGTTATATTTTTATCTTTACAACTAAAAAAACATCACACAATATACATTAGCCCTAATATTACCGGTGGGGTCCGACATATTGCATCATATTCATTAATATTTTCTCAAATCGCAAACACAGTGAGAAAAGAACTGACCATAAACATTGAGTGGGATTACTCATTTTCTACACACAAAAAAAATACATAAGGGACCTAAACAGCATTTTTATTTTTGTGTGTGATTACGTCATTCGTATGCTAATAAAGATCACGTGAGTAGCAAAGTCATAAACACAACAACAATTTGTCGAATATAAAGTTTAGAAAAATCCGTTTAAAAAAACCGGTTCACGGAATTTTAGGGCTATCCAAGCATCTAAAAAAAAACGAAGACAGGCATTATAAATGTCTAAACAATATGCTATTTTATTTATCCTTTGATAAGTTAATAAGTATTAAATTATCGGAATCTTGAATACATCTACTTTTTTTTTTTCAAACAGACTAAAAATTTGATTTTGAAAAAGTCTTAGCACTTGCAAGTTACAACTGTTTGCGAGACGTACTAAAAAAATCACCCCAATAATTGGTGTATTTGTGGTTTTGATCATTGAGCTTCTCTTAAATTTTCTAGACAAAAGAAATTGCTGATAATCACAAAAATTCACTTTAAAATATGCACAAACGTTTCTAAGAATAATCGTTATCATCATACGAGATTACCACATTTCATTAAAAAAAAAAGTGGCAAATTTATCGATTGAAATATTACATCAATGTCTTCTCGGGTGATATACGTTGACTTTGGTTTGACGCAATACAGTAGGCTTAACACAAACACACGATATCAGTAAGATAAAAATAAAATCTGTACGACATTCAACTTCAGGAAGCACATTAAGTGTTTAGAAGTTGATTAAAAACGAACACTTGTCAGCAGCATCCGTTACCGTGATGACTCCGGTATCAATGATGATTGTTCAGGGTGATTGTACCTCCAATGTCTGACAAGGTGATGCCTCCAGAAAAATTCCACTCCACAAATCTGACACGTGAATTTTCTGCTCGCGGGCGAATGTAACACCATATGTCTCGATAAATTACCTTTACGGTTAAAACTACGGGAACAGAGAGAACATCGAAAAAGATTGTCTTTTCGTTGCGTACGAGACGAAACTTCAGCCTTCAAATGTCCTGAAAAAAAAAATCAAACTTGAAACTAAAACACACACACACACACAAAACTATTGTAAAATTATTATTGTAAGTTTAAAGTAGCAGGATCTTCGTAGACGGAGTAAGAAACAAATTATTTCATCAAACAAGATCTACCATGTTGTTCGTTATCATTTTTGCGGATGTACAGTTATACAAGGGTTATTTGTGCTAACTTTCAACTGACCAACTAGAGGAAAGACGACTATTGGGATGAAACTGTCGCAAGTTTTTGCAAAAACGGAACGAAAAACCACGAATTTTCGGATTCACAGACCGAGCATGCTAACCACTAGGACAAACCTCGTTCTCTTCAATTCTGGCCATGCTTTCCACACGTGCTTCTTTATTCACCGGAAATCATTTACATAAAACCAACGTAATCACTAGGATTACAATTAAATCTAATTTCCTGTTTTCTCGTTGTTTTAATGAAACACAATAGAGATTTAATATGATTCTTTTATTTTTTCTTGTTCATCATAATAAATAAAAAATGTATCCGAGTAATGATGCTTACAAAATAACTTTTACTGTTGGTTATTAAGGAAATATATATATACACAGATATCAAATCAAAAGGCCATTTTATTTCCCCTTACTAACTGATTCATACAGACATCTACCGAACCATTAACGTTTGATAATTTTGCCAAGTTTTGTTTTTGAAAACGACCCAGACAGAATTTCACTGGCTTTTGGAGCTAATAACTAAATACATTTTTCTCTTATTTGTTGCTTTCACATGCAAAAGTAAAAGCTGGGTAATATTTTAACAGCAAAAACAAGTTTACACTCATATTTTTTGATAACCCAAACTTCTGTCTAGTTTCTTGTAACATCCTAGAAGTTTCTACAAATCAATGATGATAATTACACCCTTTTTCTCTCTATATAAACCACTTGAAACATGTATGAATTTTCTAATTCATTATATTTTATAAACTATACAAGAATAGAACCAATGTACCAGTAAAAAAAAAGACATCTCAAAACACCATACATTACACCCCCATCACTATATGAAGCCTAATTTTATTCTTTCAATTTGTGCTTGTCAAAGGTTACTGACAATGGGTAGAATTCTCCGGTATAAATCAGTGGAAACTGGTAAATCAAATGACAGACTGGGCTTCACATTTAATATTTAGTACTTTATTAACTATTCCAATTGTATAAGAGTACAAGCAAAACACTTTCTGCATGGAAACAACAAAAACATCTGTGGTCAGAAAAGTTAAGTTTTTATTGAAACGTATATATATAGCTACAAAATTTCAGGTTTAAAACCTAATTAATAACTCTTCATAAGATCCACACTACTGAATATCGGGGTGCTCGTTCTTTGTGTGAGTGGCTAAATGGGTCTTCCACGCAAAAGTTTTCCTACAAACGACACAAACGTGCGACTTCCGATAAGGGTTGTGGATCTCCATGTGTCGTCTGAGATTGCTGGTGTCAAAAAATGACTTGTGACACACTGGACACATGGGCCTGCCCGATTCCTTTGTTTCTTTCCACATTCTGGTTCCGTGGAAAGTTGTCAGTTTCTCAGATTGCAACCAAGAATCCACTGGAAAACAAAGAAGCATCTGTATCTTACTGCTCAGCTCTTTCTGAACTTCTGACAATATAACACCATAATATAACAACACAAAGTATATGTAACACAAACAGAAAATATACAACTCTGTCACAAGCAGAAAATGGCATCTTCTTTATCTTCAACCTAAACAAAAAGAAACAATAATGATGTTTTAGTTTTAAAAAAACAACAATTAGCCTTTAATATAAAAAAACAACAACCAAAGTTTGTTCATAATAGTCATTCATGGAATGGTATGGAGATGCTGGTAACAAAATTTTCAAACCTATACATAGGTATTAGCTTGATATGGTAAAAAATACGATATCTTTAACAATAAGTCTTACATAATCAGCTGTTAGGTATTATAAAACAATTTCTTTGTTACTATTAGAAATATGAACCAGAATAAATGTTCATAGTTTGGAAATACGGTCTCCATGCAAAAAATGCTAATTTACCACGCAAAGCCCTTGTTATAAGTCATGCAAAAAAAGAATTTTAAAGCCAAAAAACCACCATCATGTTACATGTTCACACGTGTTTAGAAAAATGAAGATTGTCACCTAGACATTTGAATATTCTTTTAAGATCTAAGCAAGGCTAGTGACAATTGAAGTCTTCACATAAAAGACATTGCTTATCAAAAGGCTGAGAAACAGTTCAGTAAACTTAGTTCAGATGCGAGTTATGTACAAGTTAAGAGCATAAATGCATCTTCAAGCAAAACAAAACTGAAACTAAAAAAATCAAAAGAACCTATAAAAATGTATTCATACACATGGATAGATATCAAGGCAACATTAATCATACTTTTAAACACCTTTAACTGAAATGACATGGATAGATATCAAAGGCAACATTAATCATACTTTTAAACACCTTCAACTGAAATGAC
>NW_013667175.1:80853-90519 GCF_000517525.1 Limulus polyphemus
GAAGTCAAAAATTAGTGGCAGATAATCTTAGTTGTATCCAAAACATTTGCCATCTCTCTAGTCAGAAGTCAAAAATTAGTGGCAGATAATCTTAGTTGTATCCAAAACATTTGCCATCTCTCTAGTCAGAAGTCAAAAATTAGTGGCAGATAATCTTAGTTGTATCCAAAACATTTGCCATCTCTCTGTCAGTAGTCAAAAATTAGTGGCAGATAATGATAGTTGTTTTACCATAACAAAAACAGGGCAAACAAGTTTAGTGGCAATGGGAATCGAACCCAAGATCCTTGAATCATGGGCATCCACTCCCCAACCCAAATTACCAAAGCTGAACAAACTTCAAGTAAAAAAACAACAACAACAAAGGTTGTAAGGTTTAAACTGGGCAGAATACAGACAATCCATGACATAGCTTTATGATTAACTACAACAACAAAATTAGCAATACTTCATTTATTTAGATAGTTGAAATAACTGTAAATATAAATTTTAATTAGTTATTTTAGTGACAATCGATATAATCAAAATTTCAATTAATTAATTGTTGGAATAAACAGTAATAATGAGAAAAGCTAATATTGATAAATTCATTTAATGATAATTTTGATTAATCAATTAGATTACGTGATGCTAATTGATGTAATCACTACTCATAGGTAATTTTTTTTATATGAACTTGTCCAGCTCTAACAATTACACCTTTATGCACCTATCTCACACATCACTTAAAATTTATCGTGTGACAATTTACTGAGCTTGTGAGAATCTGGATTGAACTTAATTTTCAGCAACCCGAAGCTACAAGTACCTTTGGAGCACACTCTTTAGCTGGAACGTTCCTAAGCCACTTGCATTTGTTCTGAAGTTTTTGTCATGGTACTATTACATAAAGTCTTAATGAGATAAATACAATTGAAATTAATATATGCAAGTCTACAATGAAATGTGCTATTATGATACAGTATCAATAATAATCTTCACAGATAATAAAGATTGAAATAAACACTGGATAACTGCAATTCTTGATTGGAATACAGCTTAAAATTGACAAAATGATACATTCCCTCTTCCTTTCAGTTGAATAACAACTGCATTGTTTGGATTATATCACAACATCAGGTAGGTTAAAATATTTTGCTCCAACTGGCTGAAAGATTAAGAATTTAAAACTTAGTTATGGTCATAACATTTTAGTGATTATGCAATGTTAACGAACATGGAAATGCAATGTTCAGCCTCCATGTGTTATTAATACATAGAAATAAGCCATATTATGTAATAAAATTAGCAGTCTTTTATCCAAGACTAAAAACAGTTTCAAAAATCATATTAAAACAACAGTCTTATGTTGCTAGTCTTTTTGAGGCAAAAGTGCCTCAGCATTGGTTACTTTGTGGCCCCAGTAAAATGTATGGCATGCATTCTCATGCCAAGTATTGGCAGATTATATGTATAATGTTATTTTAATACTTATTATACTCTTAAATAGATTGTTTCATGCAGTTTGTAGATACCATAAAAAGACTGGTCATAATATAACATAACTTACAGACAGCAATGGGCCATTTGGTCCTTCAAGGTTGCCCAAGTAAACTCCTGTACAGTATGTGCCTCAACTACCGCCAACAGCAACTCTTTCCATAACTCATTCACTCTACTCGAGAATATGACGTAAAAAATAAAATAAAATGCTTTAACTCTATCGATACAGCGTTAGTCATTTTAACCTTGTGACAACCATGTAACAAATAGGTAACCATGGAAGTATAAATACTGTAACTTTTAATGCAGTAAGTGGATCTTCAGAAAATTTGGCAGGCTTTTAGTAAACATTTCAAGTATCTTGTACACAAAATATCCAATTTTTTCATTAAGTATATTAAACAAAGATTTATCTATGAATTTATATAGTCAGTCTGACTCAAACTATTGTGAATGCAAGGCAATTTTCATCTTAAGATTAAACCACTTTTTAGCAGTTGCCTAACCTAAAGAACCTCCTAAATAAACATTAGTTGTTTTTTTTCTGTGAAACTTTATACTGGTTATTTTCTCTACCATTACTATACAGGCTTGGTCAATTTGATCGACCTCGTACCTGCCTCAAAAAATAAGAAATCTAAATAACTTTTTTACCTAAGATAAGTTTTCATTTCTTCATTATTTGCAGTTGAATTTTAACCCTCTTTTAGGACTTACACTTAAGACTACACCAAATTCCACCAAAGAAAATTTATTACTTCATAGGTATGCCATACTAATTTCTATTAGTACTAGCACTGCAGCAGTCCTACTCAAACTCAAAGTATTAGTAAGAGTAGCATGCTAACTTACCAGTTGACCAGCAACAGTATTTTTTTTTTTTACAGTTGACAGTAACTTAAAAATCGCTTTTCTGAATACACTAATCTATAATTAATATATGTAGAACAGAAAATTAAGCCTAAAACCACACTTAAACTTACATACAACTAACAGTAACAGCTTTTTAGTTAGGCCTTACAAAACCGAGTAAGCTCGATATTACTAACACTTATAAGTTGTAATAAACATTAATCATTTAATGATTCATTACGACTTAATGTTTAGTTGCAATATTGAGTGTTACAACTTACAGTCTCGCTACTATGAATATAGATTTTAGTTTATAGTCCTTCATGATTATCTTACACCTTACATGAATAACAGATTTCAATGCCTAAAACAGAGTAAAAGTTAAAAAAAAAGTATATTGTTAGTGTTACTGTTATTCACTGTCGTAACTTAAGTTATACTTATACTCAAACTCACAATGGAATTTGCAATGACTAAAATTATTAAGTATTTTCTTTTCCTTTGTGTATAATCAATGAATTCTCAAAATATAAACACAATATCGTCTCGTAATGTATTACAACGGCAATATATTGCGATTTACAAAGTTAATCATTACTAGAAATAGAATACTATACAGTATACTATTTAGTTTATTACTATTGTTAAGCCTACTTCTCTAAAGAGTTAACATTTAAATAACTAATCAAATAGTTTGAATGTATAAGCAATGAAATTATAATATAAAATTAACAATTTTCCAGCCACAGTTATAAGTATTACACAAAGTGTACAGTAATTAGTATTAAAACATATTTAACAAACTTCAAAGTCTATAAAACTTTAACGAATGAAGATCAAATTAGTATTTATAGTAATAGTATACAACAGCGCCCCCATCCAGTTCAAATAACAATAGTTATGAAATAGTTTATGCTATTATCATTAATTATCTATAGTGTGGTATAATTTAAGTGCACCTATTTTTAAACTTGATTTTTATTAAAACTGTGTATGTGTAAACATAAAAAAATAAAGACCAATATTACTTATAAATCTTATTAAACTACAACTAACTTGTAAGTTGTACGTTTGTTTATTTAAGATATTTGGACAAAGCTATTCAAGGGCTATCTGCGCTATCCATTATCAATTTTGAAAGGTAGACTAGAAGGAAACAGCTATTCAACACACCGTTAACTCGTGGGCGACTCTAATCGAATAATAGTATTTGACCATCACTCTTATAACATATTTACGGCTCCAAAGTAAGAGGAGCAATTTTGTAAGAACAGAACACGAACATTGGATTTAGTAGTTTGAATGTTACACAAATGGGTTACGATTAAGCATTTTTACTTAATTAATTCTGATGAAACTTGAGATTTTTTTATTCGTTTACACAACGAAGTTAAATGGTGAAAATCACTTTTTAACCGTATTTTGGTATCATGGTACATAACAATCTGGCTTAGAAACAACATAAACTAGATGTACTTCCGCAAGGTCCCCGAAAGAGTCCAGTTTCAAAGAGTAAATAAAACCAAAATTAAGAATGACAAATATTTTTATTTCTTGCTTTTGAAATTCGTATGTCATGGTGTGTTGTAGCCTACAGAGTGCATGATTCTTTTGATTCATGGCATGCGCAGGTTTTACTGAAGTCACGACAGTACAAATTGCAACGTTAAGCGCTCTTTGTGTGATGCATTTTAGTGTCTATTGACAGACAACAAACTACTGTATAATGGTGTGAATGGTTAAAATAAGTGATCCCTTTAGGCGGCCTTCGGTCCTCCTTTCGGAAAAATTATTTTCTACTCTGGGACTTCTTTAAAGTAGTGTCGCCCATTTTAATTAACGCATGGAACATGTTAAAACAGAATTTACCTAAATTAGAATTAAAATTTAACGTTTAGGTAATTAACATTACATAAATCAATAAAATTGAGCATATTTATATTTATTTTGCATTTTTGAAATAGGTACTTAGGCTAAAGTCAATAATTACAAACGTTGCATACTTTACATTCTTCCCCTGTGGGTCAATAGTAAGTTTACGTATTCACAATGATAAAAATCTGGATTCTATTCCACGTGGTGGACATAGAGTGTATACCCTACTGTGTAGCGTTGCGCTAAAATAACGATAAATATATTATGTGCATTTCATACAACAGTTTAATTCTAAAAATTGTTGGTTTTGACTCGTTCATTATTTAACAGAGGAATGAACTTTTATAAAAAAAAAGTGTCAGTTATTATACAAATACACAACTTTTTTCTTCGCATAAAAAAACAAAGAAACATCAGCGAGAGATCTTAAATCCTTTGACATAAAAGTTAAATTAATGGTTTGATTCAGAGCCGTCGCTAGGTGCTTAAAAGATTCGGGCCTATAGGCATGATATCGATCAAGGTTTTTAAATCTGATTTTTCAAGACACCAACTGGGGATTCGGGGCACAGGGTAAGGGGCCCCGTGTACCAGTGCCTAGCAACGCCTCTGATTTTATTAAATATTTATGTGCTTTAAATGTTATTTTATCCCAAGATATACCATACTAAGAACATATAACAAACTAGGAGTAATCTTAAATTAATTGTTCATTTAAATATTCAAAATTTGAGTCTCAATGTAAATACTACATATTTAGAACGACTGAACGAAGCTTTTTTTTTTCTTTGGCTGCTTTGTTTCCATGAAATAATTATCATATGCAAACGTATCATGCGTTATCTTTCCCATTAGTTATCAGATAATTTTTTTTTTAATTCCCAAATTGCAAAATGTTATAGATAGAAACGGTGACCTACTCTCCCGGCGAGCCATGCGATATCCGTAGGGTGTAACACTCCCTATTGACACGAGATTGGTCTTCATTTGCGTTCATGAAAAAAATAAAACTTTGTATATATTTTCATGTTTTTGTCGTTTTGCTTAAGACTGATTTGCTATACTTTCCAAAGTTTAAGAGATTTTGATATAGATTACCAGATCGATACATTTTGTTAGATATTGAATGATTTTCATAGACGCTGAGGTTTTTCCTGATTATTTCATTATAAGCTTCTGAGTGAGGTCTTAACTTGACAGATTTAGCAAAACTTCAGCACCTGTGAAGTAGAAATTATGCTGTTGAGATCACACAAATAAGGCTTGCTTTCTCTTCCCAATCGAACACAGGCACTTTTCCAGGTATTAACTTGAACTGTGTTGTTTTATTAATATTGCAATTCTTTACAAACTTGTATCCAGCCTCTTTATTTTGTATAAATACATATCCTGTCAAAGGCACAGTAAATACAAGCACTGTTTCGTGTTACATTACCTGTCGAATTTTCTTATTATTTTACAGATACTGCAGGTAACTTAGGGCAAAATAAAGGTCATCTGAGGTAATTACACAAATCATTATTGTGATTTTTTTAGGTCATAAGGTCAATAAATGTCATCTGAGGTAACTACACAAATTATTATTGTGATTTTTTTAGGTCATTTGAAGTAACTACACAAATCATTATTGTGATTTTTTAGGTCATAAGGTCAATAAATGTCATCTGAGGTAACTACACAAATTATTATTGTGATTTTTTTAGGTCATAAGGTCATTTGAAGTAACTACACAAATTATTGTGATTTTTAGGTCATCTGAGGTAACTACACAAATCATGATTGTGATATATTTTTTGAGTATATAAATATATATTTCACCTCAAAGTTTCAACATAAACAACACTAAAGGGTTTCATATCTCATGCAAGTAGGAATCTTATGGTTGGTAAATCTCTGTTGTAATTTTTAAATTTGACCTTGTTGTTCTTCCTCAAGATTAATAAAGTTTAAGTTTTGTTCTCAACATAGCCTCCTTGTAAAAAAACAAAAAAGGTATATAAGGCTAATAGGCTATTTATTAGCCCTAAATACTATTTATTTATAATAAATAAATTGCAAATTAGCATCTTAACTAAAATGTTTCTTACATAATATAAATTACAATGGATCCAATGGTCAGGAAACCTCAATAATTTTCAAATTTGACCTTACTGTTCTTTTTTAAGACTTACTGAAAGGCTTCTTACCAGAGGCGTAGCGCAGAATATGTAGGTAGTTCCAACCTCCACCCCTGCTGGGGCAGTTGCTACGCCTCTGCTTCTTATATTATCTAAGTTATGATGAATTCTGTAGTCAAAGAAATGTCGGCAATTTTAAAAAATTGGCCTTACTGTTCTTCCCTATTAATCATATTTTTCTAAAAATAAAAGCATCTGACATTCAGTGATTTGTTGGTAGTTATGCCAACCATTACGATTTCTTATTCCCTATCAATAATATCTGAAAAAAGAGAATCATAGACTTACTAATCACCCCCTTTCTAAAAGGTAAAAAAACAACAACATGGTTTCATTTTCTTTTATCACCACAGTGTGTGGTATCTGTCAACCTTTATGATGACTGACAAACAGAAGCCATAAGATGGTATTTTATTTAATGGAGTACAAAATTTTTAGCTGAGCGATGTGCACATTCTATTAAAAGACACAACCAAGTATCTCTAGTTCATTCCTTTTTGTTGTGGTCCCATCGAAGGTGTCTGTACAAGCTAGTTTTCCACGTAAACACACGCGAGCATCGTGGACATACGTGATGCTCTGTCCTATGAGCGGCCATGTGCTGTTTTAACTTAGATGGATATTTGAATACTTTTTGGCACACGGAACAGCTGCTAATCTTCATAGGGACTTTTCTTTTCTTGCCCATCAACCAAGGTAAGTGTTCTTTAAACCAATATCCTAGAATAAAACAAATATCTACTTTATTTACAGAGTTGGATGATCTCGAGTTAATGGAAAAACGAATACACTTATTGTTTGCTTACTTTATCCTTTGAAAACTTGTATCTCTGAAAATCAAGACACACACACACACACACTCAATCTAGCACAATGTCTCTTAAATACATTTAAGTTAAATAGATACATCTGTATATATGCACAATATATATTAATGAAACCTGAAAGATAGTTTACACTTGTTATGGAAGGTAGTCACTACATTCTTTTAAACGATATTTTTAAATTTCATACTACTGATTTCTTGTAGGGGTTCTAACGAAGGTTAAAAAAAAACAAAAAAACCTGCAAATTAGCCTGTTTATTAAAAAAAGACGTTATTTACTTCCCCCACCGACTTTAAATACGTAAAACCATTTACAAACTCAATAACAGAAACCTTCTTTCTAGGTAAAAAACTCCAAAATTACAGGTTAGCTTTGTGTGATTAGTGCTAAGTTACACAACATTAAAGGTCAGCAATAAACAACACATTATTCTGTTTCACGTTATCTTTAACCCTAAAATACATACACTATGTAATCTCAACTTGTTAACAATCTAAAAAAACTTACAAAGTTTTTCTTTATTTCATAAAAATATGGCAACTACAGAACAAAGCATCGGTAAGTTTTGAAAGAAAATTTATTAATTACTTTCAGTTTTATGTCTACATCCTATTTCCCTCGTTATTATTCAGTAAAAAACAAACAACACACAGACATTACTATATACATCGCACTAAGCATATCTGTTTATGATCGGAAGGAACTGAATATTATGTCTTGTCTTGTTATAGATTTGAATACTTTGAAAAAATCAGAATTGTCCTCTTCTCCAACTTTTGTGTGTTTATTTTGTATCAATATAACCATTAATGTATGTTGTTTCATTGGAACTTTAGGCAAAGTAAACACATTAAGTTTGACTGACTGTAACTGCCTGTTGAAAGAAAAGGAGACGACGTTTCGGCTTTTATACCGAAGAAGGCCTAAGTGCAGTAGCCGAAACGTCGCCTAATTTTCCTTCAACAGGCAGTTGGCAATCCATTAATATTAGCAAATAGACCTAACATGTTATTTACAGTTTAAACACCATTTTAAAGTAAGCTATATTGTGAAAATTACTACCACGATACGTTTATAACTTCTAACTCTTAAATGCATTATCTCACAAATGAGAGATATACATATAACCATTAAAAAAGACAAAAAAAAGTGGACATACATAATTACGTATTATTCAACTAAACAGTCAATCTACAAATAACGTTCACGTTGCTAAAAAAATAAATTCCTCTTTAAAATATTCACTAACAAAATTACACTTGTAAAGTGGTTTATACATTTCAAATTGGACTCCATTACACCTTGACGAGCAGATCTGTGTACTCACCGATAACAGAATAGATTTGAGGTATCGCTCACTGTAACCGATATTTACATATTTAGCCATGTCATGGGCTGAATTCAACCAGTGCTATTGTACCTTATATCGTGTGGTTGCACTTTTAGTAAGGCAATAAGAGTCAGTACATGATACTATACAGTGTAAAGAAATATGTAGTGTTAAAAACCATTCCTGAGGAAGGTTATTGTATGGCACGGTTTGAACTATTATCTATTGTTAAAAACTATTCCTGAGGAAGGCTATTGTATGGCACGGTTTGAACTATTATCTAGTGTTAAAAAACCATTCCTGAGGAAGGCTATTGTATGGCACGGTTTGAACTATTATCTAGTGTTAAAAAACCATTCCTGAGGAAGGCTATTGTATGGCACGGTTTGAACTATTATCTAGTGTTAAAAAAACATTCATGAGGAAGGCTATTGTATGGCACGGTGTTGAACTATTATCTAGTGTTAAAAACCATTCCTGAAGAAGGCTATTGTATGGTACAGTGTTGAATTGCTACCTATGTGTTTAGTAGGATGACTCACAATCACCGTTCAAAAATACTTATTACAAAAACTTCACGTTACGAGTAGTTGTAATACACTGCATTTTAAAAACATATATAAAAAACAATAATGTAACAAAACTCGTGGAACAGTGTGCTTATACATGGATACACATTTAACTGTCCAATACTTCAAAACTCCGGCACTTTTCTTTATGCTCTTCAGCATAGCTCAAAGTTAGAAACTCCTTGCCACACACTTTGCACTTATAAGCCTCCCTAGGTACCACAGAATGCTGTAGGCGGATGTGCCTCTTCAGGGAATGTTCGTTCGAGAGTCGTTTGTGACAGACAGGGCAGCAATACAGTCGCTCTTTGCACTTGTGTAAAGGAAGTCTCTCCTTGCAGTAATACTGTTGACAGTTGGGACAGAAGCGCCGTCTGGTAATGGATCGACGAGCTTTTATTTTAGGAGCAACAAATCGGATTACCAGGTTCTCCCCATATTCTCCTACTCATGCAAGAAAGAAAGGGTTACATTAGCAACCTAATAACTGTGGGTGAAATTCTCTCAGGAAATATATTAACCTACATGTTACCATATATATATATATATATATA
>NW_013667175.1:90774-92223 GCF_000517525.1 Limulus polyphemus
GTGTGTATATATATATATATATATATATCAGCCTAATGGAATACTGAATCAAAATAGAATGAATAATTTGTTTTCAAACAAAAATTCTACATATCAATCAGCAATGCAAAAGATATCGTAGTTTAAACATGTTTTTATACTAATTTTTTATTTATTTTTTGGGTACAAAACGAATGCAATGTTTAAGAAACAAAAGCACAACTATTTATTGTAAGTAAAAATTCTGTTTTCTGAAACAGAAAACCTGAGGGTACCTAAACTTTATTTTTCTTACTGCCGGGGTTTCGAGATAGAAAATTTTATTTTATTTAAGAAAATTCATGTAATCTACATAATGTATAAACTTTGTCTTTCTCATTCAACAATACCAGACAGAAAACAAAAACTCTGAATTGTATTAACTTTTTTCAACATTTATTTTTGGAAACTCTGTTTTCTATTTTACAAACAGAGACATTTGATGACCAGTTAATGTGTCCCTAGAAAGAAAAAAAATCTAAAACTAATATTCAGCTTTGTATGTACACAAATAACAACAACAAAAAAAAAAACATATACAGTTTTCAGCACCTTGGAATTTGTAAGTTTACAATCCTCAGAAGACTTTCTGAATAACTTGAAGTTTATATTGTCACTGGTTGCCTTAACTTCTTTTTTAACAGATGCTTTGTTCCGATTGCACATTATTATATATAATTTTCATCAGTGAAGCTGGAAAACTGCCACAGTTAAAAGATCTGGAAGGTCAGTTGCAAATGTTTCAAAACCAAAATACTATTTTAATTCATACATAAATGTTACAACCTCGTGCTAAGATTTATTGCATATTTTCACTACTGTAAAACACTTAATGAATGTTTCAGGGATAAATACTTGTAACTACTCTTCTGTCATCCTAACAAACATCAACTTCAGTTCAATTGTAAGTGAAGTTTTGTCACAACAGCACCTCAAATGACATGACAAGTGTAAAGCAGTAGCAATAAAGTAACAGAATCCATGAAAGAATTGGTCAAATGATACTTTTTTTTTTATAATGCAGACCACTTCAGTAAGTTTGCCAGCCCTACTACTACAAACTCCACAGAAATTTTACTCATGTTAGAACCTTTTTGTCACAAATAAAAATTGTATGTAGATAAACATTTGTTTTAATACACCAAATAAAAGCTACTCAATTTTGTGTGGTGAAACCAGTTCAAGAACTTACGAGCAGCAAAAAAAAATTTCTCCCTTTCATTTCACTCCCTCAAGAAGAATAGCATTTCACACTAATACACCTTATCCTCATACACAACGTATAAAGTGTAGTATTTCACATTGATACACCCTATCCTCATACACAACGTATAAAGTGTAGTATTTCACATTGATACACCTTATCCTCATACACAACGTATAAAGTGTAGTATTTCACATTGATACACCTTATCCTCATACACAACGTAC
>NW_013667175.1:93223-105281 GCF_000517525.1 Limulus polyphemus
ATAAAGTGTAGTATTTCACATTGATACACCCTATCCTCATACACAAAATATAAAGTTTAGTATTTCACACTAATACACCTTATCCTCATACACAAAATATAAAGTGTAGTATTTCACATTGATACACCCTATCCTCATACACAAAGTATAAAGTTTAGTATTTCACACTAATACACCTTATCCTTATACTCAAAGTATAAATTGTAGTATTTCACACTCATACACCTTATCCTCAGAGAGTAGCATTTCACACTAATACACCTTATCCTCAGGGAGTAGCATTTCACACTAATACACCTTATCCTCAGAGAGTAGCATTTCACACTAATACACCTTATCCTCAGGGAGTAGCATTTCACACTAATACACCTTATCCTCAGAGAGTAGCATTTCACACTGATACACCTATCTTCATACACAAAGATTAAAGACATTCTTATATACATAGACTATCAAGAATAGAAGAAGTATTTCTATATATATAATAATTTCATATAAGCACCTATGTCTGTAAAGGTTAAAATCCTTATATAGTACAAACTTTAGCTCAAAAACTAATAAAACAAATTCAGAAACGTAAAGAGGGCTACAACTAAATAATAATGACAAATTCTGTTTACTTGATATTAATCACTTTCATTAAAACCTTACTTCAGAATGCCATATTGTATTGTTATTGATCAAGACATAAGAATGGAATGAAAATCAAAGTCACCTTTAATATATTATAATATCATTTTTTTTATCTACATAAACATTAGTTTTTTGCTGTACCACCAGTACTGTCCTGCTACCCAATGCTCTATCTAAACATTAACGTGCGTCATAGTAATATATTTCAGATGTCAGGCTACCCTAAAGTTACACTATTTGGTGAGCTTTCAAAGGTAACTTGACATTGTCTTGGGCGATTATTATATAAAGTTTTGTGGACATTTTTTTTCAAGTGACTGGAAATCAGAGCACTCACAGGTATTACCCTGAAAACTTTTGCCAGTTTTACATTAGTAATGAAATAGTAAAATATGCTGGGTCTTTTGGATTTTATGGTGTATCTAAAATAAAATTGACACCAGAAGAGCTGCTTATCTAGAAACATTGGAGTGAAAGGGTTAATATGTACTTATTTACTTTCATTATTTTTAATTTTTGTTTTACATATTTTACATCATGAGGATTACTTTGCACTGTGAAATAGTATTGGGATTATGGTCAGAAATACCGTTGCACTGTGAAATAGTATTGGGATTATGGTCAGAAATACCGTTGCACTGTGAAATAGTATTGGGATTATGGTCAGAAATACCGTTGCACTGTGAAATAGTATTGGGATTATGGTCAGAAATACCGTTGCACTGTGAAATAGTATTGGGATTATGGTCAGAAATACCGTTTATAACACGTGTACTCAACTGATAAATTAATGTGTTCTGAGTAACAATGATGTATTGATTTATCTATATTAATTACCAGATTCATATTATTTAATTATAATCTATGTGGGTAGCTTGCTTTGATCAGAAGTCATTGTTAATAATAATAATAAAACATGACTAGACTCTCCAGATCTGTTACAATGTTGTTTTAGATGTTAATTCCACATAATTATAAACCTGACTATATTACTCTCCACATCTGTTACAATGTTGTTTTATATGTTAATTCCACATAGTTGAAAAACTATCCCAGAAAACATACCATTTTACCTTTGTTCCTCGAAATATAAAAAATTCATAGAGCAAAAACAACTACACGATATATATAGTTTCTCATCCAAACAAACATATAGTTTTCTAAGTAGTTCTTAGCCACCAAAAGAGTGAGTTGTACGCAAGCCATACATCAAAACATTAAGTTTTCCATATACAGTATTAACACATCAATACATTGTACTTTATATACTTTAGTGTAACATATACTTAAGAGTCGTACACACCTACATCAAAACATTAAGTTTTCCATATACAGTATTAACACATCAATACATTGTACTTTATATACTTTAGTGTAACATATACTTAAGAGTCGTACGTACAACAAGTAGTAACCCCTTTCCCATTCCTTATTTGACATTGTTACTAGGATTAAAAAAGGTGACGTAATTATTGCATGATGGTCACAAATAAACAGACTTTTCAATGGTAATTCTTCATGTTTCATATTTGCCGAGATCTCCAACGGAATGCCAAGTCCAAGAAAATTTATCTGGATTATGGACACTTAGGTGTTGCTTCAGTATACATATCTCCTTAAATATTTTTGAACAATAATGGCAAGGAAATGAATGCAACTCTTGTAGAAATATGTTGAAATGTTCACTTCTTACCAAGAAAGATTTGGGTTTCTTTTAGTCAAGATTTTGTTCACAGACCACACTGAAATATAGAAAGAACAAAATGTCATTCTGTAAAAAAATGGAAAAAGAAAAGAGAATCTTCTCTTTAAAACATTGTATAATATTACATAAACTGCTCTGAATGTATGCATTACCAAACTTATGTTTCATCTTTACTTGTATTCTTCTTATTTGGATGTGAAACATAAAGAAGAGCCAGTTGTTAATCAAAGAAAAACAAATTCATTTTGAAAACATCTTTTCTTCAATAAGCAAACTATTTTGTATACTTACCGTCCTTCTGAAAATAATATGATGGGATTGTTTGTTTTTTTTGAAGTTATGCACAAAGCCACGCAATGGGCTATCTGTGCTCTGCCAACCACGAGTATTGAAACCCAGTTTCTAGCGTTGTAAGTCTGCAGACATACCGCTGTGCCACTGGGGGGGCGTCGATGTCTTTTATATGAGAGTTGCTTTTATCATATTTCTGTTATTTTATTTTTAATATTTTTTACTTAGATTAAGAATGATGATTTGATTTTAAAAACTCCCATAAAGTTTTCACATGTAGAAATTAAACAGAAAATGATTATATTATTCAAAGATTATACACCTTTGTTTCTTAACAGCACTTCAACCACAGACAATATTTTACAATATTTCGTCTAAAAAAAAAAAAGGGCAAATATTATAAAACTCTCTCTCCTCATTGTATTATTTGTTTTTCAGAACATAAACGGCAAAAAAAAAAAAATTTATTTCAAAATTTATTAGATATCTTTTAAGAGAACCCTTCATTTTTTGTTTCTTGTATCACCAACTTTAATGATAACATAGATTTCACATTTAACACTGTGCTTAAATAACTTACTGGTTCAATAATTCGTCTAGCTTTAAATATGAAATGTTTAATGTTATACTTCAAATTACATCTCTTAATGATTAACTGTTGCCCGATGCGTTTTAAGTATGAAGTGACTGTTCACTAATAAAATTTGTAATAATATACTTCTACATTTACTTTCTCTAGAACAAGTTACCTGTTCTGTATTCTTTAAATATTCACTAAAATAATACATTTCAGTGGAATGTAAACATACAAGTTTATTTTATATAACAAAATCGACACTAGAACCAGCTGAGAACAGTTTCAAACAATGTCACTTTTTAATCAACCCCGAGTACTGTCAATGGAGCTTTATAGATAGTGATTAATTTTGGTCTCAGTCAATGGAGCTTTATAGATAGTGATTAATTTTGCTCTCAATCAATGGAGCTTTATAGATAGTGATTAATTTTGCTCTCAGTCAATGGAGCTTTATAGATAGTGATTAATTTTGCTCTCAATCAATGGAGCTTTATAGATAGTCATTAATTTTGCCAAAGAGCTGAATAGCTTCACAATTTCGTTCAAGATGAATGAACATACAAAGATGTAAAAACTACTTCTAGCAACAACAGTACACTTTTTAAGTGATCAAAAACATCAAAAGTACATTGGTTCTTTACACTAATTTTAAACTAAATCTTGAGACAATGTATTTATAAGTTAGTGTAGTGTAGTTATAATACATAGTAGTAAGACAAAGTGATTCTCTCAACATTAAACCATTATAGTGGTCAAAATAAAACTGTAACATCAAACTTAAACTTCCAGTCTCACTAGCTTGATAAAACCAAGAATTAAGTCAGGTAAGAAAACACTTTAACCTTTGTCCTGTAACTTCATCATTTAATTTTCATTCTTTTTTATTCTCCAAATTACATTTATATAAAATTTAAGAACCATTTAAAAGTTATTTTTACAGATAACTGTCTACTAAAGAGGGAAATTTTTTTATTTATGGGTTGAAAAAATTAGTCTTCTAAGAACACTTCTATGGATTAAAAGAGCAGTAATAATATTTTTTTTTGGAGCTGATTAACTTCCAAATGTCTACACACTTCTTTTTTGGGATGGATGTTTTTAAACTTTTCTTGACTGCCAATTGAAATTCTTGGTTCAATATCCAAATTCCAAAGCTCTTCCAAACACAAACTGAGCCCTATAAATATTACTATGAAATTATACCAACTAATATATTTTAACAACTTAAAAATAAAGTTATGGTCGCAAAAACATATCATGCAAGATTGAAACTTTGTAGCAATTACAATATTCTGTAGCAAGAGAGCATGCTTATACAAGATGTGAGCGTATCAAAAAATGTATTCAAAATACATATTCTTTACAAAGTTGTCAAGCTCAGTGTATAAAACAAGTTAGATATCATAATATTAAAAAAAAAAGTCATACAAAAGTCAGCTGTACTAGACTATTATAAAAATACCCTTACAATCTGCAGGGTTTTCATTAATGTGTTTTCTTACTATATCAGTATAATGTCTATAAAAATACATGCACTAATATCATTCCCAGTAGTAATGAGGTGAATGTACTCATAACTTCCAGGAAATAAGTGGCACACGACAAATGCGTAGAAATCAAAGTCTGAGCTGATGAATGCTACCCCATGCAACAAAATGAAACAACATTTTGTGTTTGAGTAGGAACAGTACTGTTAATAGTAGAAACAGTTGAGAAAGAAAGTGTTGTTAAGTAACTTTCTACATGATACATGACAATCCACTAGAGATCTTTCCAATAACCTAGTTGTAAGTAGAGGTGTGAATGTTATCTTCAGATTAGTAAGCTAGTACACATTAGCACAAAATGGCTTCAATGGATGTGTAGGTGCTCAAAAATAACCAATCAAAAGACTGACACGAGTATCAAAGTTCAAACAATGAGATGAGGGAAGCTGGAGAAGGTTGATAGCTTGTTCAATAGTGGAGAGCAAAACAGTATCATGGTCAACCTACAACACCTCAGTGAAACAAAACTGATGGCACCCTGACTGCAGACAAGTATAAGTCATTCTCTCAGGATAAAGATCTGTTTGGCAGATATTAAAATTCCAGCAAGATAGTAATCTCAAGCATGCAACAAATGTGGTGAAATGATACCTATAAGGAAAAAGGGGCTGATGGAATACTCACAACTATGGCTTGGCCTGCAAAAAAGTCTCAATATCAATATTATTAACGTTTGTATGGATATTGAGAAAGTCAAATAGCAATCAAACTATTTTGTTGAAATGTAGGATTCAATATGGGATACATGGAACAATATTTAAAATAAAAAGTTTCGAGACGGCTTGACTGGGTAATGAAAAAAACATTATTATAAATGTACAACATTTCGACAAGATTATGTCATTACCCAGTCAAGCCATCTCAAAACTTATTTTCTAAAAAATGGGTTCCTTTTTATCAAATATTTAAAATTGATAAACTTTTGGTAGCATAGAAATAAGGTTTAAGACAAATAACAATATATAATGGGTGTTGTACAATATCTGACTTTCTTTTCTATTTTTTATAACAATGTATTACACTAACAATAAATTGACCATTTAATTGTAATCACTCATTGTTTATGACTCATGAATGATATCACCTTTGCATTTCCATGATTATTTTTGATACTGTATAGGAAGCAGCATCTCTAAAATTGTCCACAACATCAACTTCCACCTGTTGAAAAAAAATGTTTGAAAACAATAACCACTAACTGTATTATATTAATTATTAATAAATAAATGATCATCTTAAGACAGGTAACTATATTGTATGCAGGCTTGTATGGACAGGAGTTAGTTCTGAATGTTTTTGGACAATGTTTCAGTCATTCTACTGACGTTAGCTTCTTTAGTTCAGAGCTGTATGAACATCTACCTTTCTACAATGCTCTGATCTGACGAGAAGTAGAAAAGTCAGGAAGTCCACAGGAATCTCTTGTGCAAACGAACATACCCGAGACATTTACATTACTTAAGACTTCACTCAAAAAACTACTGTGTAACGTAATTCTAGGAAACACGATCACAAAACTGTTATAGTAAATATCTTTTCTAACAATGCAGTAAAAAATTAGGTTTCTGAAGCAGGGTGTGCATTATTACCTCACTGCAATTTACATCAGAAAAACAGTGATTATATAACTCTATATTAGTAACTATTCATTTGTTAATTCACACACATAAGATAAATAAAAATCCTCGAGACAAACAATACTTAACAGTGTTAACAATGAAAAAAAACTAAAGTTTTTACCTTTACCTTCTTAAAAACTAGTGTGATAGTTGAGGTGTCCTCAAGCCTGACTACCATGGTAGTACTTTAGGGAAATGTAGATATGAAAGTCTTTAAAAAAAATAATGCATGAAAACAGCCAAAAACTTACCTCACATTAGCCCTGAAGGAACTTAAAACTTTCAGTCAAGCTGTTCTTCTATATTATCTGATCCTGCAATGTAGTTTTACAGAACACAATTTCTGGAATATATTTATTGATTAGAAAATGTGTTACAGCTGAACTATTTTGTTACATCCATTACTTTCCTGGATGTTTAACTTTTCTACATTCAGTTGCATTAGACAGCCATCTTTAAGGGACGAAGAACACTCAATTAATCTTTCTTATGTTACTAATATCTTAAAAATTGACTTAACAATTCATCAATAAGATACTGCTGAATGCTGAGATGATATCAATAATAATATTACTATCGACCACATTTCATATCATACAAATACCCCCTTAGAACATAAGCCCAAGTTTCACACACTCAAAAATATCAAACTTTATTTAACTAGAAAATTACAATGATCTCCGGGCTTTATATTTGTATATCAACAAGAAACTTAATATAGTTAGAACATGCACAGCCAATTGGTATCTCGACAAACACATCCATCCTGGTGAGGTTTACGGCACAACGTCCAGGTAAATATTCCTTCTTGAATGTCCTGCCCAAACATATATAGTCCCCGCTGTTGCTGCAATGTTCCAAAGAAAGACCAATGTTGGTAGTTATAATAGAGTATTCACTCATGTAGCAACACTGTGGGTTATCTAGAAAAACACGTAAATATACCATTGCACTATGTGTGTTTATACACTAGAATCAGTAATACAAAGAATAGTGAATCAAGACACGTCTGTAGAACCTATAAGATTTTAAATCAAACTGTTAGGAAAGAACGTAGCTAATATTAGAACAATTAACTCAATCAGTCAATATAATTGATCACCTATGAGGACTGACTACTTCAATTAGTGTAACATAAAATAAATTAACAAATCAAAATGACAATTAAATCAATTAATGTAATAAAAATAATCAACTAGTGTTTCCTACTGTTATTAATTATAATTATTTCAACTATCCAGTAATTGAAATTATGATTAATTCGATTAATGTCATGAAAATAATTAACTAATCAAAATTAGATTTTTTCCAATTATTTCAATTATCCAGTGATTGAAGTATTGCCATTATGATTTCTGATTAAATAGAGTTTAATAATGGTTGGAGACGGCTTGAATGGGTAATGAAGAAAAACTTTAATATAAATTTAACATAACAGCAAATGTACGACGTTTCAACAAGGTACCTTATAATGAAAGCTTTGATCAGTTTGCCCCTGATTATAGGTTTTGTATTTTTATGTTGAACTGATTTTTTGAACTTAACACCATGAAGGTTTAGACATGATATGATTCAGACGTTAACTATTATTATTATGGATTTGTCAAGTCTGTTTGGATGGTGGAATGAAAAGGTTGGAAATACAAACTTGAATATTAGGGATAACAAGTATAATATATGAAACCCAGATACAGACTTTTCCTGCAACAATATGTTTTATCTTAGTTATAAGTGTGTGAAATGGTCTGCTTATGGTATACAGTAGCATGTGTTGATAGCTTGAAATCTTAATCTTGCCGGACAGATGACAAGGGCTACATTAAATTTGGATTTTATTTTTTTTGAGAATAAGGAGTGGCCTTAATAAGTCAAATGGCCTTCCATCCCCTTTGTTTACTTTTTAAGTTACAACTATTGTGGAAACTAGCTTATTCTATTTGTTCTATATTTTTAAATCACCACTACTAATTACAATAAAGCATAAATAAAAAAAAATTACCTTAAGTTGTCCAAATTCATAATAATTTTGGTCACCAGTCTCTAGCCACTTTCTTTTTTCAGGAGTATATTTCCCTGAAATAAATTGTAAACGTTTTAGCCTCTACAATATGTTGAACAAAGAAACATTCTTGTAACTCTATAACTTTCCTGTAATGACACAAAAACTGAACAATTGTATGATTTGAACAAGACTTATGACAGATAATAACAGCAAGTGAAGCTCATTAATCTTTCGCTAATCATTTTTCAGATGTTTCATTTGTCAGCTAAATGCGTTTAACTTTTTATTAATGTATAAATATTCATGAATCAAGAATCAAATGAAGAACATGGATATTAAAAGTAATTATAATGAAAGCAATAGTAATTCAAGTCCAATTCCTAGGATTTCTTTGTAAAACATCTTTAACTTATGTTTTTTCCAAACAGCTCATAACGTTGATAGTATTACTCTGAATGTTTAAAAGTTTTATAAAATTATTTTTACAAAAACAACAGGTTCCAAATATAAAAGTAATGTTTTTACACTGAAGAAGGTAATACAGAAAATGAATTTGAATGGCAATAATCAAGTTCAAATGTTTGTTATGGATTTCGCGCAAAGCTACACGAGGGCTATCTGCACTAGCCGTCCCTAAGTTAGCAGTGTAAGACTAGAGGGAAGGCAGCTAGTCATCACCGCCAACTCTTGGGCTACTCTTTTACCAACGAATAGTGGAATTGACCATCACATTATATAACACCCCCATGGCTGAAAGGGTGAGCATGTTTGGTGTGACGGGGATTCGAACCCGCGACCCGCAGATTACGAGTCGAGCACCCTAACCACCTGGCCATGCCGGGCCCAAATTCAAATGAGGCAATCTTCCATGTAGCAGAAACTTGCTGAGAATTTGAGCTGGGGGTTCTTGAAGAAAAAAAAATTAACAGATACTTTTAAATATTATGTTATATTTATGTGCATCTATTCAAATGGGTTTTGAGGTAAGTCAAAATACTAAAAGATGTGATATACAGAAAAAATCTAAGCAAAAATTTTGTTTTTATTATTATTATTTTACTTTTTATTGTTTTGATTTCTAGCCTAACTTTTTCATAACATAACTATTAAAATTTAGGCATCAAATATTTTGCGCTTAAAAGCAATAACTGTTCCCAAATTTAGCCTGTATTACCCCCACACCTTATGTCATGAGAGAATGAAAATTATTATTCTAATTAGCACCAGTGAATTTTTGAAATTACCAACACCACCACACCAACGATATCATTTTATTCATACCATATACATTAAACTCAATTATTAAAATTAACTAATACTTTAACTGTTGATTTAGTTAATAACCCTAGAATATGTACTGTAAGCTTGAACCTTGTAAAATATTGTATAGAATTCTTCATTCTAGTCTATTTGCCAAAATATTTATGTTATGCTGGCATATGAATAAAAATGTTTAATTGGTAGTACTGAAATCACTTATAGCAGCTATATCTATGTATCTGTCTATTAATTTGTATTACTTACACAAGCAAAAAGAGAGAAGTGAACATAACAATCAATACATTTAGATTCAACTATAAAGACTTATTTTCTAGAAATTAACTGAAATTAATACATGGGCCACGAGTTTGTTAAGGTTTATTTATGCAGAAATGTACTTTGTAATAGTTATATATGCCAAATATTTATATATATATATATATAGAAGTTTATTTAAACATTTAACATTTTAAGCAACTTCATTACAGCCTTTCAATTCCAAGGACTACACACAGATTATTTAAAAATTTGGTATTCTTGCTGTTACACCAAAAAATGATATATATGTCCTCAAAACAGAAAGGCTTACAAACCTTTGACTATGCCTCAACTAATTAAATGATTTTCCCACTTGGAAACCATTTCTAAAGTGTCAATAACAGCAATCTCTGTAAGAATTTTGAAGAGGCATTCTTTAGTATAACAATCAGGCTGATTATCAATTACTGTTCATTTTCAAAGATGCGACAAGTAACAGTTAATGATCAATTATCAACTGCCTTACAGACAAGCTGCTTGATAACCCAATAATCTGATTAAAGTTATGTTTCTTCTGATTGCAAACTGTGTAGGTATGAAGCAATCATACATGGCTGATCAACAGGTCACCTGCTTAACAACTCACCTTTCAATATGCAAATCAATCTGAACACTCTCTCATTTCAGTGATGGTTGTGTAACTACGAACTCTCAACAGAAAGTAAATCATGTGACATCCATAAGCTCAGCAACTGTTTACATGATTCAAGCCAATTTAAAAACATATACTATGTACATGTGTACCTGACATCTATCTCAAAATGTAAATGTGTTTGATATTCACATTACCCTAATGTCAGTAACTGAGCTAGAACATCAAATGTAAGACTTTTTTTTTCTTTTCACATGCACAAACTAAAATTTCCATGCATGAATGGACCCATATCACTCCATTTTTGTTCTTGAAATACTCAGGGTTCTGGGTTATTGAAAAGCCTGAATAAATTATGAAACACCTAGCTATTACACCATTATTTTCAACATAATGTCTTGTAGTTTAATGCAGTTTATAAACTGATTCCATTATGCCAGAAATATGTACATCATAAGTTAAGGAAACCACTTTCGTTATGGTTTTCCACAGTTATTACTTGGTGATTTTCCTCAGAAATGTTTTACACTTTTCACACTCACAATTAGAGTTCTTATTTCATAAGTACTTGAAATTCTAACAACTTTCTTTCATTTTAGCAGTGAAATTCTGTCACCATTTGTTGATGTATACTTTCATTAAAAGCAATAATATACAATCATGTCATTAATGTTTTGTAGTCGTGTCACTAGTTATAGACAACCATCTTTGTAATGATATGTAATTGCCTGTAATGTTACAGAAAAAAATGGTGACATGAATACAAGAAAGATTGAATATTCACAAACTAATTTCACACACCCTGGAGTTGTATTATAATTACCAAAGGCTATGTTAACATCAACACCACACCAGACAAATTAGGAATGATAAACAATAAAGCCTTGCTTACAAACCAGCTATTGTGTACAAAACAAAATGGTGCCAAAAACAGCATCAAATAAAAATTTTGAGATATGATTGATCACACTGAACACTGTGTCAATCCACCAATCACAACTTCATATGCATCATATTCTGGTTGTATCACTACTTAGGTAAGCAAGCATTTACAAAATTTTGTAGTTATACTATTTCAGCAGTAATTTTAAATGTCATTAATTGAACCTATGGACAATAATGAACATTTGGTCCTTCAAGACTATTCTTGTACACTCATCCTCAGGTAAAGTAAAGATTTAAACTCTACCATTAACTTTTCTGAAAAATTATTGATTCCTCCTCTTAAACTCCTATAACTCTTTCAGCACGGGCTCAATCCCTGGGACCAACCTTGTAACCATTTTGTGCTTGTTATAGTTTTCATGGTATAACTTTTAAATTAGTAAGCAAATGTAAACAAAATTTGGTCGATTATCAGTAAAAATTACAATGCTTTCATACACAAGATATAAAATTTTGTTTATTAAGTGTCAAGTTTTGTAAAGCAATGATTTTCTTTTGTGTTTTTTTCTTTTCACAAGTTTCATTACAAATACTTTTATACATCAGAAAATTTTTAAATTTCAGATATG
>NW_013667175.1:106208-117751 GCF_000517525.1 Limulus polyphemus
ATTTGCACGTGGAGGATATGAAACAAGATAATTTTTTTCAGGTTTTATATAAACATTTGAATAACTAAAAAAAGCATAAATTACTACATTAATATCATAGAATTCCGCTATAATTTATCAAGCTTAGTAATTAAGATGTATTTTAGTCTAAAGAAATATGAAATTTTGAACACATTCAAGACACCTTACCTCGTTGAAATATTGGTTCAAAAGAAAGAAATGGCACCAAATCCATTAAAATGGCTGAGAAAGCCACTAGACGGACATTCTGAGCTTCCGATTGGTTATTTATGATATATACATATAGAAGTAAGTGTATATAAGGGAGTGTTTTCAAAAATTGAAAGAGGTGGGCGGGGTGCCAATGTGTTTAGCTGTAATGTAATATCATGAGCAATATCTTAGCAAATTGAAAAGATAAGAGGCTCTTATTTTATATTCTAGTTTATCAATATTGGTAATTTGAGTTTCTAATTTATACAAAACTATAGACTTAGTATTTTGACTTCACAAACATCTAATTTGAACCAGTGCTTCATTCAACATACCACGTGACACACAAAAATGGATGTTTATCTGTGTTTTTGTTTATATTTGCTATTAAATTAAGAATTTAAGTAATATATAGTACAAAAAATTGAATTATAATATACAGATTGATACCAAAGGTATTAACATAAATTCATGAAATAGTAGTTCAATAACATTTTGAAAGCAAGTCAACAAACGAGATGACATGGCCTTTTACCCGTGATTAGTGCAGCCTCCACTAATGCTGATAGCATAATTCAGTCACTCGGTTAGAAAAATAAAACTATCTTAACTAACTGTAACCTGTATTTTCAAAATATAAATTTGCATTGTTGTCCTATTATCTTCAGAATATATCACGAAGAAATCAAAGGACTTAATTCTATTAATTTCCTATATAATATTTTAAATAATCAAACTTCAATAAGATCATCTCTTACCCTTTTTAGACTGACTTAAGTCTTTTCTTTCTCAGAATGTAGATATTTTAATTTTGAAAAACTCAAACAGTATTTTCAAGACTATAAGCTATTTATTCTTACTTTGTGACTCAACAGTAAAAACTGAGTCTAATTTCATTGACAGTGACAGTTACTGACTTTAGTTTAACTTTTAAATTTAACTGATGCGATATAAAATCAGCCCATTTTAAAAGTTTACCTACAGTTTAAAACATCATGGTTAATAACTTTCGCCTGTTGTAGTTTATCATTATAGTTTACAGCCTATACAACTACATCTTTCGGATTATTAATTTATTTGTATTTTCATAGGCCTAGCAATTGTAGTACTATTAGTATTACTAGGGAATTCGGTAACTTTATAAATGATATACATTTTATTATCTGTAATAATTTCTTGATAAGACATAACATTAACAGTCTTAAGCAATCAAGCTAGCCTTATAACATGAACAAGTACTAAATGCTACCAAAGTCACATATTATTACCATTAGTTAACTAGCAAATACTATTAGTATTACCGATATTAATAGTAATACTATGGCCAATATAATGAATATTACTACTAGTTTACTACGTACTAGTACTGGTAGCATAGCGTATATTTACTCTGTGCCGAAGCATTCAATACATACAAAATTAACTTAAACACAAAAAATATTAAAATAAAATACAATGTTAATTAAAAGAATTACTTACCCCAAACTTAAAGAACTAATATCCATTTCGAAAAAAAAAAATCAAGCTTCGTTATGCAGCGCCCTCTCACCACAAATGACCGAATACTATTTTCCTGTCACATAAAACAAAAATATTCTCTCATATCTAAATTAATGCTAAACAAAATAAAACTTTTGATTTTAAACCAAGTTCTTAACTTTATCAAGCCTAGCTTCTATTACCCAACAATTTATTATATATATTCGTAAAAATTAAATTAAACCGATTTTATTTAGTTGAAAATTATGGAGCACATATTCATCCGTTAGGATTCCAATTTCAAGGTAAAATGACATGGAACGTTGAATTCTAGAAAGATGTAAAAATACAGAAAAAAAGCTTATGTTTATGCTTTCACTGAGGCCTTCTTAAAAAATTGTTACTTTGCTTTTTTAATGGTGCAATTTTTATCAGTTTCATTTTTAGTGAGTAATTATTATCGGACAATTAGCATATACCGAACATTTATCGAGCTAAATGTTTAAAATGACTAAGCTTTTTTTTTAGTTTAATTCGTGCAAGCCAATCAACTTACCAGCTTCTGAAACTCTTTACTGATATGCAAAAACATATAGGTTAATTCTGAATACTGTTGAAATAATAAACGTTCGGCCTGTGTTGTAGTTTTACAAATATAAAACTTTGAGTTTCAATATTTGGATGTTACTTTTATCTTACTCATTGTGCATTTTACGTTGTTTTTGTGTTAGTTAGTGTTCCATCTTAATAAAAAAACTAATTATTAGTGTTACTACTAGTACCATACAAATGGATTGTGCGGTCATTGTTTACTATTTATATTGATTAAGTCTTAGCCAGGCTAAAGTTTTAATTTCAAAATTCTGTTGTAATAAGCACATAGTATTACTATTCGTTAACTTCGCCTTCATTTTCAACTCAAGTGCAACTTCAAGAGGGGTGAGAAAATATCATTTATTTATTTTTTCAATTTTCGACTTTACTTTTGAATATCACGTTTTGGATTTTACTATTTTCATTTTAGCCTATTTAAGTTTAGATAACAATAATTATTAACATGAAGGTGAGGCTAATGATATTATTATTAATAAATAATATTAATTACTAATAGTAGTAATACTGTTATTAGTAAGTACTCTCTAGTACCATTTTTAATTTTACACGAGGATTCAAAAGTGGTATTATTATAAATATTACTACATTAGTACTAATAATATGGCTATTACTTATTATTTAATATTAAAACTAAGCCTATACTATAAAATAAAAGTTTAAATGAGAGACGTTTTAATATCACCCTAGTAGTAGTACTCAGTATTAGTTAATTCTTTCAGAGCTATATTCTGAATTGGACCAAATATCTAGCTGCCTTATCATCGTTCATAGTTTAAAATAGGAAAAATAACTTACTTAAAACTAAAAGTAAAAATAAGTTTTGCTAATAATATTATTATGACACTGACAGTAAATTAAAAAGCCAAAGTATATAGATGAAACTTTAAAATGATATTGTTTTGCAATGCAGAATAACTTTTAAACCGGTTTGATAATACAAGTTTTTCGTTGCATAACCCGAAATGCAAGATCATTTGGGAAGTCAACCATCATTATGTGACTGCAAGTTATCTAATAAAATAATAAGACAGGTTCTGTGCATGGCTCTTAAAGAAATTTCAAAGAATATGGCATATAGTTTTCTCAACAGGAATTTGACTGGTAATGGTATGACATGCAAAAAACATCTGTTATATTTGTTTTTAAGTTTAGAGAGACATTCTCTCAGTTTGTTGGATTAAGAATGTTTGTTACGCCTGAATTTATCCATTAGACCCTAGTCATGACAGATTCTAAAGCACTTGTCTGGCATATAAAAGGTCACAGGTTTCACCTTCAAGCCAGAAGAAAAATTACCCCTTTACCCCCTTGGTTCCTGATAAAAAGTCTTCTGTATATCGTGCATGCCTTGTCCAAGGTGTAATACCTGAAACAACGTTATTATACATCAGCTTTTTTAAGACAAAGAATAAGCTTGAAAACAGGAAAGAAAGGCATTTGTCGTAGCTTGGGAAATATTTAATCTTCGTGTTGGCTACAGGGTTTCCAGATGTTTTTTTTTTATATCCCTCTAGTGGTGAACCAACTGGCCCCATTTATAAAATACCTGTACCACCCTGCTTTGTTTTTGAAATAGTCTTAAATTCCTGATTAATTCATATTAAATTATCAGCATAACCAATTCCAGCAAAGACACAAATCTTTTGTCTCCCACAGCATCTGTCCTCATGCAACTTAAATTAGAAGGATATTATTTTTAATAATAATATACATTTTTAATGAAATTATTTTTTAAAATCAAGAACCATACAGAACCCGCACGTTTTGAATTATCTACTAAAGTTTTTACATTAGAGTTATGTTTACTTTTGGAAGGTGGACTGGTAGTGGTAGATTGGAGGGCATAGAACATGTACTGTTATCTGTGGGAAATTTCAAAGGATATCACTAAGAGCAAATGCATTTTAGCATTAACTCTGCATTTGATTTCTTCTTCTCCCGGGCAACATTTCTTCCACTTTCCCTCATAGGTTTGAGATCCCCTATAAGTGGTGTATTTACTCAAATCTAGCAACCCTAGTTGAGGTTTGAGATCCCCTCTAAGTGGTGTATTTACTCAAATCTAGCAACCCTAGTTGAGGTTTGAGATCCCCTCTAAGTGGTGTATTTACTCAAATCTAGCAACCCTAGTTGAGGTTTGAGATCCCCTCTAAGTGGTGTATTTACTCAAATCTAGCAACCCTAGTTGAGGTTTGAGATCCCCTCTAAGTGGTGTATTTACTCAAATCTAGCAACCCTAGTTGGCTGGTTATTTCCCTAAATCAGAAACCCATCAGCCTTTCACAAACGTGAAGCTATTACTTTAAATTCTGATGTTGGTGAATCAGTAAGTCCTTATGTGTAATTTGCTACTAGCTTCAAAGTAACCAAGTTTAATCCAATGGAAGAAAATATTACAAAAATATATATATACACACCACATAGAACATAGTAAATGAACTCTTAACAGAAAATATAACTTAAATAAATACATCTATTGAAGAACGAAGATCCTACGTGACGTTGATTACTAACTTAGTTGTCTCCCTTTGATGCTGTGGTCTTCACTGAACTATCATACGTTTTGCCAGATGTCTTGAAACTAATAAACTGAAGTTGTAATAAGTGATAAAAATTGTGCATGTCACAAGAATATATGTGGGAGAATAATGTGCAGTAGTTTGCAACAGAGAAAAGTAAAAAATGTATATGCAGTCAAGTTGTAATAGTGTTATAGACATAATAAGCACTGGATTATAATTTTAAAAAAAATCTGAAAGATTTAATTTTCAGACTATATTCAGTTACTAGTTTATGAAAAAAAAAAAAAGAAAGGAAGACCAGTCTTAAATTTGTTAACTAAGATTGAAGTGACTTTAAGAATGAATAAAGTGAAGTAAATGTACAAACCCAAATAAGACATGAAAAAAAAATTGTTTGGATGACGTGATATCTCAAGTAATAACATTCATGACTTTGAATATGGTTTCACATCAGGCCTGGCATGTTCTGATGGTTGCAGCTTTTTTCAGCTACTGAGTTGTTATAATGTGATAGTCAGTCCCATTATTCATTGGTAAAGAGTAGTCCAAAAGCTGGTAGTTGGTGGTGTTGACTAGTTGCTATCCCTCTATTCTATATCTTCAAATTTAGGGACAGATAACACAAATAACGCTCAAGTAGCTTTGCACAAAATTCAACAAACATACATGAACAATCTCAAGAAAAACTAAGAATGAAACAGAAATTTCTTTCTTCTTTTTGCTTCTACACGAGTGTGAAATCTGAAATTGTTTGTTAAAATACAATTAAGTTTTGATCAACAGATTCATACACTAGGAGGAACAAGATCATAAGGAACTGGCTTTTTAAAATTCTATTAAGTTTTATTTTTATGGCCCTTATTTTTTGGCAGATTAGATGCTTTAGCTTACCCATAATACATGTATCATAAACGAACTAAAAGATGTATTTTTACAGAACCAAGTAGGGATGAAGCATGTAGCCCAAAGTTAGTTCCAACTACTCTTAAAAATTTGTGGTATTTATCATTTGATCCTGATGTAGTACAATTAATGAGATCATGAGAGGAGACATCTAACAGAGCAACAAACCCTCAAAGTGGATTACAGTATTTATCATTTGATCCTGATGTAGTACAATTAATGAGATCATGAGAGGAGACATCAAACAGAGCAACAAACCCTCAAAGTGGATTACAGTATTTATCAATTGTAAAGTTTTTCTGGATCCTAATATGTTTTTATTTTTAAGCTTGCACTTTAGTTTTGAAAATTCAGAAGATATAAAATGTTTTTATATAGATCTTGGTAAGTAAAGCATAAACAATCCTATATCTTGTATATAAAGTTGTGAATTCAGTACCAACTTGTTTAAAAGCAGTTATATAATTTTTAATTGAGTAACTTTGAAACTTCAATTGCAGATGGGTGGTATAGTTAGTGATGAATTTTTGTTTGTTTTATAAGGAATTGTGTTTTATATTTCCAACTGGTGATTATAGAAAGCCATCTGGTACATGTAAAAATACAAGGAGCTATTGGACAACTCAGGTATGTATGTATGTTGTTTCAAAAAGTAAAACACCTTAGTATAACTTCTGTAACATTTTTATTTTGCTCGTTAATCCTTGTTATATTTTTTATAATAATTGTGTGACGAACATTATTTGTCATGTAGTCATTTTTTTAAATATATTCTAAGTTAGTACATTGTGTTATGTTGCATGTGTGTTGTTATTCAGAACAGTAAAGTATCCCCCCTTATACAATTGTAACACCATATTTGTAACTTTTCTGTGTGGAAATGGAATTTAATAAAACTAAAAGTTATGTATATATATTTGAGTTAGTATTCTATAGATGTGCATTTTGTCAGAGATCTAGAAACATCCTTCACCCATTTTAAACATCCCTTGCTTCAGGTAACTAAGTTTAAAAATGACAGTTTTGTACCAATGCTGACCTGTATGAATGATTGGTATTTAAAACTGACATATAACACAACTATTGTTCCAACTGATAGGCAGATCAAAATGTTATAATTTCCCCCACCCTCTTTTTTTATATCAGAAAGAATGGCTTGTGAATAGAATCCAGGATTTTGAGGGATATATAGCCATCTGTTTTGTTTTAATGGTATTTCTGTTTTGAAGAATATTTTATGTGGATGACATTTATTTGAAATAGTTATGTGGGTGTAAACAAAAATAACATTCTATTTGTAAATATGTATTTCTATTTTCTGAATATTTAGAAGAACATAATGATAAATAACATCCTATAATGATACCTGTAAAGTTATGTTCTATTTCATGCTAGTTGTTGTCAAGTGTGTGGTTTGTAACTTAATAAATAGTTGGTAGTATTAGCACAGGCACTTGATAGTCATTACTGAAGACTCAACTAATGACAATTCAACTTGTGTTTGCATCATCTGACTCAGAGTGTTTGTTATTCTCCGTAAACTATGACAATACATTGTTAACTTTATTTCCTTAATGCATATCCACTATATTGTAAATAAACTAGTTACCTTTTCTTTCAAGATCAAAGACGATGTCGCCAAACCTACAGCTTTTACCAAACGCTGGCTTTAGAGAAAGAGTTTCATTTTGACCCTTATTTGACCAAACGTAGAAGAATTGAAATTGCTCACACTCTCAACTTAAAGGAAAAACAAATCAAAATATGGTTTCAGAATCGTCGAATGAAGTGGAAGAAAGAGAAAAGAAGTACCTGAATGTGGTATGTCTAGTAAATGCATAGGACTTAATAAACAAGGTGGATTCTGTCTGTTGCTATGTAATCATCATGTGTAGACCATGAAAGACTCGGACAACTACAGGTGAAATGAACTGAATAAATATTCCTTTTGTTAATAAGATTGTCTAGCCTCTCTCTGTTTTTTTTTATCAGAATAGCAAAAATGAGCTTACATTTAGCATAAATAGATTGCCGACTTAGTCTGTACAGAATCAATCCCATATTTCTTTAAAATATACATCTTAAGTCTTATACTGTAATCATTACCTTAACTAATATATAAATGAGAGGAAAACATTTAAGTAGCTAACTGTCAAATGAATATTGATATGACCATTTAATACAGAAATCCAGGTGAAAATTGAAACAACAAATGAATCTTAACTAAACCTTAGATATATCAATCTACTTTCTGAAACTTTTTCTACTCAAAATACAATGTATTCCATGGCAAGTTGAAGCACGTTAAAAGATGTCTTCCATTTATAATTCTCGGTGATCAAAAGCTTGAAACAAATTAAATATGAATACATTAAATACTATGGTTGAGGAAAAAGATCTTGGTGTTGTGATCGAAAAATCACTTAAGTCATCTAAACAGTGTATTGTAGCTAGCCATAGGGCTAATAGGATTTTGGGTAGCATCTATAGAAATACTGAATACAAGACAAGGGATATTATTGTTTCACTGTATAGATCACTTGTAAAGCTTCATTTAGAGTACTGTGTACAATTTTGGGCTCCCTTCCTCAAGAAAGGCATTGAATTGTTGGAGAAGGTTCACAGAAAAGCCACTAGGATGATACCTGTGATGGTGAGATTGTCCTATGAGGAGAGACTAAAATCTCTAAACTTTTCTCTGGAGAGGAGAAGGGTCAGAGGGGATTTGATTGAACTGTTTAAGATTATTAAGGGTATTGATATTATAGATCCATCAAACTTTTTTGTGTTTAGCAGTGAAAACAATAGGACAAGGGGTCATAAGTTCAAATTTTGGCAGCGTAGGAGTTGTCACGAGTTTAAAAAGTATTACTTTTCAAACACGGTGGTCAGCTTTTGGATTGAGCTGCCTTCAAGGATGGTGGAGGCAGAAAATTTGAATGATTTCAAGAAAAGATTGGATGAATACGTGAATAGTTAAGGAGTGATTATAGTTGGAAGCTGGAAGGGACATCCTTGATGGGCTAATAAGCTCCTTTTTGTTCCTTTAAAATGTTATAAAATTTATTAAAATGCTTCCAACAAAATCAGATTTACCATAACCCAATATTGAAAGATATATCCATCTTTTGCACAAAACAAGGTGATTTCATGGGCGTGTGTGTGTGACAGTTTATTTTAACCACCTTGTAGTCTTGGATGCTGGCTGAAGATGTTATATAACATGCAGGAGCAAACTACCATACAGTTTTAAACCAAGACAACAATTATAGATACTTTTCAAACAAATTTGGTGTTTTAGAAAATGAAGACAAAGAAAAAGTTATCTCTCAGAATTTCTGATATATTTTAATAATGTGCAGTCCACAGAGAGTTTTGACAACAGTATTCATTTAATATATTTAGTTTAAAACAAATTAACTGCAAAAAATCATGAAACTAGCTGCATAAAAATGGTTTAAACTTAGGATACTATGAATACAAAAAAATTAATTGGACTAGTGGATCAGAAAGTCTGAGCTGTGATGTGTTGCTGAATTTGCTCCACACTTTCAGCAGAGTGTTATAGCTATGAAGTTAATCTCGCTAGTCAGGTAGGATTAGCCCCGTATGTGGCGGGTGCTGCTGAATGGTTGCCCTACCTCCAATCACCTGTAGTAAATTTGGGACAGCTAGGCACGAAAATTGGGTTCTCTGACCTGACGATTTAGCCCATGTGTTGCATAATATGCTATTTAACTTGAAAATACTGAATAAGTACCAGACATGGGATTTAAATATTGATTATGTTTATAAACCTGTATTACAATTATGATGTACCTTGATGCCTTAAAAATTGAATAAGAAATTTTATTTCTCTCAGCTATGAAAAAAAAAAAGTTAGGAAATTCAAAACAGTTAAAAACTTGGAATAGAAGTAGTTTAAGTTGGATTTTGATATGTGCGTGTACGATTCACTCCATTGCCAGGAGAAAAAAAGAACTGTTACACATTGACTTGATACATCATGATGTATCAAGTGTTTGAAACAAATATATTTTACTCAAGGTCTTGTTCCAATTAAAATTGGTAAACAAAAATTGACTAAATTATGGCAGACATTTATTTTTATAACGAACAATAAAAATTATGTATAATTATAATGAACTAGGTTGATGACAAGCCAGAGTAAAAAAGGAAAAAAATTGCTCGGCTGGTACAAAATTGGTGTTTTTCAAGTATTTCTTTATTTGTTGTCAGTCCTTTGGTTTGTTTTAATCACTCTTCGACTTGTATTATATATATCAAAGCTTGTCATTCTCATACATAAAAACTATTTAAGGTCAGTTACTCAAATATGTAAATCTGTTTCTACATATACAATAAGTATTGTAATTTTTAGATTGCTCTTATATTTCAAATTGAAATAAATGTTTAGATCTGGATGTGGTTTTAATGGGTACTGTATACTGTTAGTAATATCTCAAAACATTGACTTTTGTTTAATGTTTACATAACAGCAAACCTGTAATTGTTGCTTCGGGAGACAAGAACAAAACACGTATTACATAATTAGTTTGTATGATTTGAGAATTTATCTTTCAACTTGTATATTATTTAAATAAAATAAATGATTTAGTACGTTGAACAAAGTGTGCATATATCGTGCAAGCATTCTTTCAAAAGATATGTAGGTAACTACTAAGTCATAACTACACATTGTACTTAAGCTCAATGCTGAGTATTGCTTTAATCATTGCATATATTATTATATTTGAATAAACATAATGTGTGTGTTGTGAACGTTATTATACACTTTTTTTACCATTTTTTGTAGGTAAATCCATTTGTAATAGTATTACTATTAAAACCAAATAGTGCAGTCATAGACAATCAGAACTGACAGTATGTTTACTTCAAATTGGAAATGATGAACAAATTATAGTAAAAGTGTGTGGTATGAAAATATACCCTATGTTTCCTAACCACCTTAGATAATATGTACATTTTGAAGTTTCTGTACATATTGAACATATGTTTATAATATAGAACATCAGTCATAAGAGCCACTAAATTCCTCTTGCTTCAGTTACTCAGGGAACTAGGTCATTCAATTAGGGTATCACATACTTTATCTTAGGAAAAATTTCTTTAACCTTTAACATATTGTGTAGAAAGCAACCATGATCTTTTCCTTCAGGTAATGTCTCATGGAAACGATATACCTTCTTTTGTACTGAGTAACTGTCAGTCATGACTGTGCCCTGAGAAGAATGGAATTGTTGTTTTTCTTATATAATGCTTTTTTTTTCGTAGTCTAGAACAAGATTTATACAAGAAAAGGTCACAGGTTGATTTTATTGATTTGATAACACTCCACTAAACATACCAAAACAGTGCTTCTTTAAAAGCTATGATTGTGTTTGTGAAGGTATGAATACAGATTGTTTCACTGTATTATTCATTGTTTCCAGTCATTTTCTTTACTTCAAAGGCAGTCATGGTTAAGAGAACAATTTTTTTTTTTACCTATAAAACACTTCCTGGTGAACCTCCAGTTATTGTGCAGCTCCTATCCAGTTAGGAACCTAACACTATAGAAGTAATGATAAGTAAAGTAGTTGGAAAGTTTTTGACTGTTTGAGTAATAACAAATGACATTCGATAGAAGATATTCATGTAAATGTATGGAACTACATAATGGCTGGAGACAGCTTGAATGGGTAATGAAGAAAAACTTTAATATAAGTTTAACATAACAGCAAATGTACGTTTCGACAAGGTTTTGTCATCATCAGGTACAAGGAATTAGCTTTTCAGAGCGGCACTGTA
>NW_013667175.1:118626-125026 GCF_000517525.1 Limulus polyphemus
TACAGTGCCGCTCTGAAAAGCTAATTCCTTGTACCTGATGATGACAAAACCTTGTCGAAACGTACATTTGCTGTTATGTTAAACTTATATTAAAGTTTTTCTTCATTACCCATTCAAGCCGTCTCCAGCCATTATTAGTCTCAAAGTGGGTTCCTCGTCACCAAATATGGAACTACATATTATTGACATGAATTTTGTGTAAATGTGACTCTTCATTTGAAAGTGAACTTTTCTGAGGTCCACCTTCCAAACAGCTCTCAAGACTTCTTTAATTATATTTCAAGTGTGCTGTATGGCTTGCTTGGAAAAGCTATTTCTTATATATTATAAAAATGCCCTTATTAAGTAAACAACAATAATACGATACTTATTTTATGCAACCAAATTAACTGTATCAGTTTCATTTATAGCATAAATATCTCTGTCAACTTGTGTATATTATGTTGTTTTTTTTCCTAGAAAACATTGGACCACTGAATGCCAACATGGAAATCATGATGAAACTTGAAGAACTGATTGAAGATTTATTTTACTTTTTTTTTTCCAGTATTTGTTCCGCAGTCATGTATGGTCACTTTAAATTTGTCAAGGGTTAATTTTATCTGGTTTTAATCAAGTTTTTTTTTGTCAGATTTTTAATATTTACAACTGTTTTGTTTTATTAAACCAAAATGCTTGGTATATGTTGTAGGTTTTCAAATCTTAAAATATTTCTCTGGGAATTTCTTGATATATACAAATCATGAATGTTTATGTTATACTTTGAATTTATTTTAATTTTTTCCAGGTTTTATGGATTCAGCTCTAATAGAAAATGCTTTATTTTCTTATAATAAAAATGTCAGAAAAAAAAGCAAAGGGAAACAATACTCATGTAAAGATTGTGATACCTTGTTCACTGACCGGAGCAACCTTGCTCGACATCGTCGAGTGAAACATGCAGCTGTTGTCCAGCTGCACTTTTGTAACCTGTGTTCAAAGAGTTTTCAACGGAAGGACTGCTTGAAAGTACACAAACGGACAGTACATAAATACATGCTTAATGACTGAGATAATTCATTTAAATTTCGCTTTTTGTTTGCTTTGTCTGAAAAGATTGATGAAAAGAGATATTCTTTACTGTTTAAACTTGTAAAGAACCTCTTTGCTGTTTGATTTGAATTTTTCACAAGATAAAGAGTCTGCACTTCTTTCTTGAAATAAAAGTTTTGTTAGCTGTGTGTGATATTGCATTTCGGTAGTAGAGAAACATACTATTTGTTCATTTTTCCTTTTAGCCGTAAACATCAGAAACAGAAGCTGTAATAATATGCCTGATTAAGATAAGATTTGTTTTACGATGCTGCTATATTTTATTGAAAAGCTGTCTGTAAACTCAATAAGGAATATTAAGTATAATACTGATTTAAAAAAGTACTATTCTACACAACCCCAAGAAACTTAATAAAGAATCCATAGATGGAAAATGTTGTTTAATTAATGGACTTTTTCAAAGTTTCTAGTGGATTATACCAAAAAAAAAGCTCCCAAGAAGAATAGTTAGTAAGAAGAATGAAACTATCTACCCACCACATCAGTCATTAGGTGTACCTGAAATGGAGGTGTTAAGAAGTTAGTAAAAAATATTATACCTTTCTTACTAATGTATACCTTTTATTTCTATGCAGTAACAGTAATTTGTATAGAATATTTTGGGCTAGACATGGCATAGTGATTACTATATCAAAGTCTGAGCTGTAATGTGTCACTAAATATGCCCCCCCACACACACTTTCAACAGAGCATTATATCTGTGACAGTGTAGTATTATTAAGGGTACTGATTTCTCCCCTAGAGTGACTTCATGGGATTAGCAGAATAACAAGAGGTTTGATAAGGAAGTATATCACAGAGCAAATCTTAATACTTGTACTTTAAGTGTGAATATGAGACAATGAAATATAGAACTCAAACATTCTTTATTTCGAACAAAATCTAAACAATGTAAGATCAAAGGATGACACCTTTACTGGAGAGAGATCTTTATATAATTTATCTCTAGAGAAATAGCTGTAGAATCTCCTATGAGTCTCAATCTATTTTAAACTGAGAAAACATAACATTATATATACTTATGAAAGAACAATGCTAGTTCTCATGTAGTAATTTGCTATCCATATGATTGTTAGTCATTCCCACAGATACAAGGGATGTACCCCCCCTCCATGATATCACCCAACCTTCAAATGTGTACACATTTGCAGGAACCTTACCTATGAAAAGACGAAAATGGTAAGTACTGACCCAGAGCAAAAGTAACATAACATCAGTGTTGTATGTTAAAACTAGGTATACCAGAATAAGTGAAAGTTGTATATATTAAACAGAACTAGCAAATATTCAGTCTTGCTACTTTGATAAGAGTAGTTGTGTAGGCAGGGAATTGCCCTTCGTCTAATCACCTGGTGTAAAATGAGGATGGCTATATCTGAACTTTGGGTTTTCTAACCTGGCGTTTACTCATTGTGTCATATAAGGTGACACAAATACTGAATACTAGAAATAGGATCTGAATGTTGACATGCTTATAAACCAATATAAAAATTGCAGTATACACTGATGTCTTAAAAACTGAAGTAAGAACTTTTTTTCTTTAATGTTAAGAAAAAAGTTAAGAAATTCGAAACAGTCATGATGACATCTGTAGTAAGTCTGCAGGCTCATGACGCTAAAAATCTGGTTTTGATACCCGTGGTGAGCACAGATAGCCCATTGTGTAGCTTTGTGCTTAAAACAAAAGTGTCAGAAGAAAAAAACGTGCACATCAGCTTATATATCGTGATGTATGAAACATTCAAGGCCTTTTTTCTATTTAAGTAGGCCCGGCAAGGCCAGGTGATTAGGGTGCTCGACTCGCAATCTGAGGGTCGCTGGGTCGAATCCCCGTCCCACCAAACATGCTCGCCCTTTCAGCCATGGGGGTGTTATAGTGTGACGGTCAATCCCACCATTTGTTGGTAAAAGAGGTAGCCCAAGAGTTGGCGGTGGGTGTTGGTGACTAGCTGCCTTCCCTCCGGTTTTTACACTGCTAAATTAGGGAAGGCTACCGCAGATAGCCCTTGTGTAGCTTTGCGCGAAATTCAAAAACAAACAATCTATTAAAGTATGATAAATACAAACTGAAAAAAACTATGCCGTTTATTTTTCACAGCACTACTTTCTATTACTAACAGCATTTATAATTATGACAATTACTAAATTGGCGCGTTCCAAGCGTACATTTGCAGTCAGTACTCTTAAAATTGTATTAAATTTCAAGTTTATCACTCACGAACATAAACATATTTCTTTTATAATTTGTGATTTTGATATCAACCCGCTTGCTACCTAGCAACCCTTTAACATATTTTATTAAAATTATAATTCAGATCCTATTTTACTTTTAGGACAAAATTGAACCATCTTGACTGCAAGTCAATTGCCACATTGCAAACTACTGGCAAGTATATATATTATAGGTGTTCTTGATGTGTATTGGTTTTATTTTAGTACTTAAAATTGTTGCCACGTGCCTTCTTTTTACGGCATGAATATGAAAAGAGACTTAATAATGAGTGTTTTGTACACAAAAAGCTCATCAGATATCAATAAATTACTATGTTTAAATGGCAGGTTGTGTAATATAAAATGAGTTATGTATCGAGTATGAAACATTTTTGATTATTGAGGTTTTATTATAAGGGCTAGGCCTAACAAAACTAATAATTCAAACAATACAATCATTTACAGATTGTCTGTATTTCACATAGGTCTGCGTATGATTTTAGCGGTTAATATATATCGTTGACAGTATCACAAGACATTGACAAATATAATATTAACTTTTGTATTACGTTTATATAAAGTCAAACCAGTAAACGTAGCTTCATGTGACAACAACGTAAAGTTTTTGTGTTTTAAAAATTATTTTCTCGATATCAATTATTTAATATTTCACAACAATCGTTTAACTAAGTATGCATATATCATACGAGAATTCCTTCGAAAGGGGACCCCCAGTGGGTCAGTGGTAAGTCAGCAATCTTACGACGCTAAAAATCAAGTTTCGATACCTGTGATGGCCAGAGCACAGATAGTCAATTGTGTAGCATTGTGCTTAACAATCAACCAAATCCTTTCAAAGGTGTGTCGTCAACAGCCATTTTTTGTTTTAATCATTGAAAGTATATCATTTTTATGTATTTATCAAATTTATTTATAAATCCATGCGTAAGTACAAATTAACCCGAATAGTCCAGTCGTTACATTCCGCTGCACTCTTACGTATAATTGGAGAGCGGTAGAAAATGACTGGATTATTGGGTTGGACGACTACTGAGCTTAATAACATAAATTACATCATGTTTTGGCTTCATTAACTCTACTATAACTTAATATTTTGGTGCGATGCAACAATTGTATGATTTGTTTTAGTTGGCCAACCTTCTATGTGAAAACAACAAATGCTAGAACAACTGAAAATTTAAATAATTCTATATTAACACAAGGGGGTGGGGGTTAGCAAATGCATGGTATGGCTACATACCCCATTAACACTGCAAGCCTGGATATCCTGAAACTAATATAGTATACAGGCATATTGTGTTGTTGTTTTTTTTACCTTGTTTTTAATATAGGAATTTTTCAAAAATATTCGTTTCTTCATGTGCTTGTACAGTTTTTAGATAACACTTGGTGAATAAAGTCGTTAATTTCATTCTAACTGCCTTTTTTCTAAATAATCTTTGAAGAAAATGCCAGATGTTAAAGATTCAACTACGTACCGTAAAATGTAATCAGTATGGACTTATCATTTATATGAGTAAGTGCGGAAGTATGTTTTGAGAGAATGTAACTAACCTGATCAATCCATCTCTCCAGTAAAAGTGGCTGCTCGTCGTCCAAAAATTAGAATAAATTTTTATTTTGAGTTGAAAATATCACGACCACTCTATTTTATGTGAGAACTGGGCCAATTTAGAAATACTTTGTTATATATCTTTTCGGATCTACTCATTTACTCTTTTGAAAAATACTTTTGTAAACTAAAAAATATCACACTAAATGTTGGATATGCCACAAAACAAAAATTGGCTTACTGATTCCTGGGGGTACACACATTAATATCAACATATTATAAATATTAATGAGTATTTTTGTCATAAGTGTTTTGTAACTGTTGAGGATTGTTGAAAAATGTGCAATTGTATTGATGTATGCACATTATATGTTTATCAACCAATATGTATGACAAGCTCTTTTCTTTGAATTTGGATGTAGTGAGATAAAATTACTGGATGTGCTTAATTTTATTTCAAGAAACATAATAAATGCGTTCAAAAAATTAGTTAATCAAATTTACTTTGCAAATTTGAAATATATAGGAAATTATCTGATTGGAAAAATAAGGTTTACTATGGCTGCATTACCTCACTTTATAAGTACTTGTGATAACAGATGTTCCTGTGTCTGTCCACATTCTCTCAGAAGCTTACAAGCCCTCGTAATCTGATAGATAGGAAACTATCACAATACCAGTAAAGCCTATATAATAAGGTATATATATACATGCTAGGTTCTAATAACAGAAGTGGCCTCAACACAAAACCAGAACATAACTCGCTTCATGGATGCTTCCAGAACAAGTGGGCCAACAGTTATTATACTCAGGAAAAAAAGGTTTTCCCTGTATCATATCCTTTCTGTCTCCCTTCCTTGATATGTCCAAAATACCATTACAATGTCCATTCCCTAGAAGTATACAAGTAAACTAGTCCTATAATTAGCTTGTCATTAATGACAAATTGTATAAAAAGTAACAAAGTACAGAAAGTTGATCACATTATATTAAACTATTTTTAATATACAAATCAAAAAGTCACATGATAACTACAGCAGATATAAAGTCCAGGAAGAAAAACATGTATCAGAACAAGGTTATGTCTGGTGTTTCGGAGATGCCCCCCCCCAAAATGGATCACTTTTGGGAATGGTATATAACAGCATATTCTGAAGCAATGCATTCATACACTCGGGTCATAAAGATGTGTTCAGATTAGCAATTTATAATTTTCTAGATGGGGATTAAAGGCGGGGTGGGGGGGAATAAACGAATATGGTTCAGGTGCAACATCAGGACCGTACAGAAACAGACTTGCAACCATTCGCACCCCAGCCATGGTAAGCATAACGTGGTGTCTTGTTACAGATGAGAATGGATGAAAACAAAGGTCAGTGGCAAAACTTGACCACATGTACCAAGCAACATAATCAAGAAAGATGTCCATCTAGAAGAAAGAAAAAAAAAGGCCAACATTAGGGTATGGGTCTGACAAAACAGGCTTCCAGCTATACCATCATACACCTTAAGCAGCCAGCAGAG
>NW_013667175.1:125759-133085 GCF_000517525.1 Limulus polyphemus
TAATTTAAACTGGTTTTAATATTAAAAAAGTGATTGATTTTATTAAATGCTTAATTACTTGTGTGTCTTGTGGTTTTCAGTTCTTCCTGATCTTAAAATATTTATCTAAAATTTATTGGTATATATATTGTTCATGAGTGTTTATAGTTAAAGTTTATTTCAACCTTTTTCAGGTTTTATGGATTCAGCTGTAATAGAAAATGCTGTATATTTTAATATCAGAGAAAATAAAAGCAGAGGGAAACACTACTCATGTCGAGAATGTGATGCCTCATATACTGATCCCAGCAGTCTTGCTCGACATCGCCGAGTGAAACATGCAGAGGTTGTACAGCTGCATTTTTGTAACTTGTGTTCAAAGAGTTTTCAACGGAAGGACTGCTTGAAAGTACACAAACGGACAGTACATAAATACATGCTTAATGACTGAGATAATTCATTTAAATTTTGCTTTGTCTGAAGAGAGATATTCTTTACTGTTTAAACTTGGAAAGAACTTCTTCTCTGTTTTGGTTTGGATTTTTTACAAGATAAAGAGCTTGTGTTTCTTTCTTGACATAAAAGTTTTGGGAGTACAGAAAATAAGACTTCTTCTTCACTGCTGCTATGTCTTATTAAGAAGGTGTCAATAAATTTAATAAAGAATATTAAGTATAATAAGAAAGCAAAAATTGTAATGTATTATTGTTCCATGTTTACTAACTTACACGTATCCTTTGCATCGGTTGCTGAAGTTCTGAGAAATGGATGACATCAAGCAATGGACCATGTTTCTCTGCACCCTGTAGGTCAGTTTTCAGAGCTGAGACTCTCTCATTATGATCAACATAAGTCCTTCTGAATAACACTGATAAGTGATCTTATGAGTTTGACAAATGCAGTACTATACTCTCTGCATGCAATCAAGAAAGTTACGATAAACCAAAGTTTATGGATCTCTCAAAAGATGACACACTGAATGAGAAAAGTAAAAGGACTCGTTAAATTACAAATAATGACCAATTTCTTCTTTATTTAAAAAACAAATACAAATTAACAAGAGGGGCAGTACGTAACATTTTGAGGCTGACCAATCTTCCCTTTAAAATCAGCATTCAGTATAAATAAAAACGTACACTATTTTCCAGTGTTAACTCTTTAACTTTTATCTGCAAAATAATTTCAACCCTGCTTAAAACCACTAAATCCTTTTACAGTACATTTGGGATCCAACAGCTATCCGTAAATATAGTATCAAAACAATAAATTAAAATATTATACTTTAATACACTTAAATGCATAAGAAATTTTGAACTTTGTGAACAAGAAACTGCTGCTATATGTACAATCACAAACTGTTTTGTCAGTATACGAAAAACCTGGAACTGATGTGTGTTGTCTTTACAAGTCATCATACGTAATCCTTTCATCTTAGACTAGTCGAGCAAAATGGAATGTACAGAAGATATCTTGTCCCCATCACATGCATCAATAAAGAAACGACAGTATAATAGTTCAAGCACTGCAAGTGCACATAGGAGATTCATGTTAAGTTACTGGATTTAAACATCTTATGGTGAAAATCTAAGAAAGATAAGACTTTGGTCAGGGTTTCAAAATTCCTAGAATGTCTGAGAAGTAAAAGCTTGAGTTGGGATACCCAAGCTCCTAGAGTGGTTGTGTCATATCTTTTTTCATGAGGCCACAGCTGTTTTGGGTATGACATTTCTTGAAAAGGAATATTGGTAGATCGTATATATTCTTATTTTTAAATAGGCTTATCTTCACACCACAAACTAGATTTAAATGTTATATGTTTTTCTGGGATTTCATTTAATAGTGGGGCTTCTATAAAAAAAATGGGAATTGTTTAAGAAATTTCTACTTGGCTACTAGTTGAATACTTCATCTATTCACAATCAAGGGAAAATTTGATGTTTCATGTATTTATTCAGGGTTCCATGAAATAAAATTCCTTGACTCTTAGGCAGAATTGAACGAATGTTCCTGGCATTTCTATTCATCATGCCTGCGTATGGTAACTTCAACAGTCTCGGGTCTCACAAGGCACAAGATTTACAGTGGCTAACATGAAATATAAACATTTTTTGATAAATAGATAAAAAGAATTAACAAAGTTTGGTTAATTCTTTTTTGTGGGATTGTTTTATTTAAACTGAATGAATTTTAGGATATTTCTTCGGTACTGATATTTTTAAAGCTAATTTTCCAGGATTTCAAGAATGTATACGAGCCCCATTTGTTGAAGTAATAGTTATTCATAAATATAATTTAAGGCATAAGAACAGATTTACTTGACTCATTGTCATACACCAGAAGTACTTTTTTATATCTTGTCACCTTTGTAGGCTAATCTAGGCCTAATATCGCAAATTGTTAACAAACTTAGTCAAGTATTTCAGCTTGCTGTTTAACAAATCCTCTTTTTGTAGGAGAAAAATTTACTGAAAATAAAAATCAGTATGTATATATATATATATCATGACTAAACTGATTTGCAGGAAAATGTTTAAGTTGTCCAGTTAATAATTAAAGTTTTCAATACTGTAATGGAAGAGTAATTAAAAATATTAACATTCACATTTTCAGTCTGTTGGGTGTGCCTTAAAGTATTATAATGTCTTTATTCTCATTATGTGAAATTAAGTTTAATTTGTCTATAATTTCCATAACTATACAAATACAAGGTGTTACTTTTGTATACTTAAGGAGAAGATGGAAGTTTATTTATTATTTACATACTGATAAAAACCATTAGCTAGGCCTAATCACAATAATGTTACTGGTCTGTATAGTGCTTATCCAACTCTCAGTTTTTCCAAAAGATTTCAAAGTAGGTTTATAAAAATATTTGTATTTTTTAAATATTCTGTAGCCATTTATTACCTTAAATCTGGTAAACACTGTCACAGCATTGTTATTCTATGAGCATAAATTTACTAGTGGATAGTTTCATTACATCAAAATTAAGTAATACTAAAGAACATATTTTTTACAAATAATAATCATTCTTGAATCACAATGGAAAGAACAATTTTAAACATTAAATTTCTAAATAAACAAAAAAAATACTTAAATCAGTACATTTATTCTTACAACTTGTTTTAAGTTTACCAAACATGCACTATAATATCACAATTTCTCCAACTTTTGTATAAAAATATATATATATATATTGCGTATTTTTAAACAATACCTACACATATGAAGGATAGGGTAACTTGCTAAAAACAGTTTGGTGGTTATTAAGATAATTTTAAGTTTTGAATGATTATGTAGAAAAGACTTCTAACAACACATCTAGAGTTAACCAAAGTGTTTCCAGTAAACCTGTTCATGATCAGAATTGTTATTTTTTATAACAGTTTGATTGCAGAGCCAAAAAAAAATCTTTGATTCACATGAGTGAATATGTTGTTATTTGAAACAAACTTGTGTACATTTTTTTAAGGAGGAGAATGTGTCTATAAGGTCCTTAAAATCAACCCATGCAGAAAATCCTGAAACAAACAATGGAATCAGTTCCTCACTATGTTTTACAAAACACGTTTCTTAAAATCAGCATTTGCAACAGAACCGAATATTCAAACTTTCTTGATAGATTGTTAAACCTGATTTTAAGCCATACTGACACTGATCCTATTACAGAATTCATAAATGTTTCTCCTTCATTCAGACTCTCGTTCATGTTCTACTGTCATTATTGAATCGTCTATAGAATCTTGAACATTACCATGGACAAGCTTTCTATGAGCTTTGAGTGTGTCTTTTCTCGTGTATGTTCGTAAACACACATCACACTGAAAGACCATCTGGTATGGCGAGTGTTTTCGCATGTGTCTCCTAAGGTTGCTTTGGTTGTGGAAGTTCTTGTGACAAACTTTGCACGTAACGTTACTAGACGATAACTGAGGGCGCAAGTAGCGTGGTATGTCAAGTGAACCAAAACCTTGTTGTAGCAGAAAGCCTGGAAAAAAATAAAACAGTTTACGAATTTCATTAAGAACACTTACAATATCATGCTGAAAGTATACAATGTCAAATTTGAAATGTACTATATTTAAAACCTTTATTATTCTAAATTCCAGGCTATTACACAACATCTTGAAATCATAATACATTCGCTTATTCAGTATGTCATATAAATTAATGCAAATATATACCTTTTTTTTTTTTACAAGGAGTAAGACTAGAAAAATCCTCAAATTACTTTGAAAATTTTAGTTGTAAATGTATCTTGTTTTTATATACATTTCTTTGCTTTTGGTAAGCCGTATCATCTCCATCATTTATATTGTGGTCCAATACATAAATTCAACATTTAAAATAAACAAAATTTTAACTAATTTTATACTATGGAATTGTTAAGAAAATATCGTTTTAAGAATTCAAATATATATAAATAAAAAAAATTTCAAATATGAAATAAAATTACGAAGATCACACAATTATCCTATGGTAAACGTAGATACAGAACATAAAAAGGTTAAATTGGAAACTAATAAGTCAAAAGAACCAAAATTTTTTTTGTTGTCTTATACCACGCATATCATTATAATTCCCACATCCTTCAGAAATATCACCAACTACAATGTATAACAACCATTTTTTTTTTGGTTTTGGCTGTTCTAATACCACATTCATATGATGCGTTTACTTTCATTTTTACTGTTTTATCTATCGGAAATGTTTTTTATTTCTTTACTACTTTTATGTAAAGGAATTTATATGTAACCTCAACATGGTTATTATAATTTTCAATGTTCTGAAAAACCTATAATGATACAGTTTAAATTCACATGTCTTTGGTATAGTGTTATTGTCATACAACAAAATTGAGGTATGAATTACTATCACTATGCAGATAAAGCAATATTGATGTTTTATTAATAAGGTTTTTAATCAGTATGTTTAACTAAGATATGATATTATTACAACTTTATATAGTTCCTTCTAATAAAGGATATTACATTGAGATGTTTAAAACCCAACAACAGTAACATTACATATAATATCACATTGAAGAAGATAATATGAGCTGGTTCTAAGAAGTGTTCGATTTCTCCATGTGAAAATAAGCAAAACAATCGACAAGACAGAGTGCAACTTGACATTTTCTACACATTGTTCGTGTATCTCTTCTCTTTCCTCTACAACTACAGATACGGCATCTCCGTGTTGGATACAACTTCTTCATGGTTGGAGGAATAGACACGGGAAGATGATCAGATAAAGCACCATTCTCTCCCTTCTTGTTTTCACTGATGTCTTCCCAATGTGGAGTTGTACTCTTCCAAGAATCTAACACGTCTTGACTGGCTTGGAACGTGTCTAGAGGAAAGTTGAATCATCAGAATGTTTTATACACTTATATGGTCTGATTTAATTAACTTCAGAAATATTCGGAAAACATTTTTAACAACAACATCACACAAATTAGTTGATAAAACAATCTGACTTATGAAAATATAAGGAAAGATAGAAATGGCTGAACTAACTGTGGAAGTTTTGTCATCATAGATTCCTAAAGCACGATTAAAATGCTTTTTTTAATCGAAGAGGAAGGAAAAGCTCGTGTCTCAAAACAATCGGCAGATATGTAAGATACTAATATCAATATTTGTTAAGTTACACAACAGAACAATTTGTTAAGTACAAAAAGTTACTTTTTTTTATTTACAAAAATATGAGGTATTACCAAGAGTCATCATTTATTGTTGTCTTCATTAAACCTCACATACAGCTTGTTTGCTGGACATCTTTACTTTGATGCCATGTGTGATAGTATTCAAAACATTCCCCATCACAAAGACCAACATCACAAGTTTTACACATTACACGAGTGTCTCTTCTTTTTCCACGAAATGAACACACTCTACATTTTCTCTGGGGATAGCGTTTCTTTTCTGTCTGAGGAACATGGATCTTCTGATGTCCTACCTTCTCAGCATTAGTCACAGAAGATACATAATTTGAATGTCCTACGATAAGAACCTCTTTCTGCCATTCACCCCATGCATCCTTCAATAAATGTTCATCTTCAAAGTATTTCTCTGTTGGAAGATGTGAAGAGAGGTATATGAAAAAACTGGATAACTTCAAAAAGGCTTCTACTGTCTTTTTGGCATATTAAGCCCTTCTTCTTCTTACATTACGTTTTTATTAGAAAAAAAAAACCTTTACAAATATGTTCTAGAACTAAATCATTATATTTGTATGCATACAAAAAACATACAGCATGAACTTTTATTCACATTAAACTAAGGCATAGCTAGATTGTAACTCTAACAAATAATCACAGTATTGTTGAAAGTCATACACAATATGGAAAATGATGGAACTTTGGTCTGATGAACCATATTTCAATACACAATATGGAAATGATGGAACTTTGGTCTGATGAACCATATTTCAATACACAATATGGAAATGATGCAACTTTGGTCTGATGAACCATATTTCAACACACAATACGGAAATGATACAACTTTGGTCTGATGAACCATATTTCAATACACAATATGGAAATGATGCAACTTTGGTCTGATGAACCATATTTCAATATACAATATGGAAATGATGCAACTTTGGTCTGATGAACCATATTTCAATACACAATATGGAAATGATGTAACTTTAGTCTGATGAACCATATTTCAATACACAATATGGAAATGATACAACTTTGGTCTGATGAACCATATTTCAATACACAATATGGAAATGATGCAACTTTAGTCTGATGAACCATATTTCAATACACAATATGGAAAATGATGGTACTTTGGTCTGATGAACCATATTTCAATACACAATATGGAAATGATGCAACTTTGGTCTGATGAACCATCAGTCAATACACAGTATGGAAATGATACAACTTTGGTCTGATGAACCATCAGTCAATACACAGTATGGAAAATGATGCAACTTTGGTCTGATGAACCATATTTCAATACACAATATGGAAATGATACAACTTTGGTCTGATGAACCATCAGTCAATACACAATATGGAAATGATGCAACTTTGGTCTGATGAACCATCAGTCAATACACAGTATGGAAATGATACAACTTTGGTCTGATGAACCATATTTCAATACACAATATGGAAATGCTGCAACTTTGGTCTGATGAACCATATTTCAACACACTATACCAAAATGATGTAACTTTGGTCTGATGAGCCATATTTCAACACACAATACCAAAATGATGCAACTTTGGTCTAATGAACCATATTTCAACACACAATACCAAAATGATGCAACTTTGGTCTGATGAACCATATTTCAACACACAATATAGAAATGATGCAACTTT
>NW_013667175.1:134085-141403 GCF_000517525.1 Limulus polyphemus
CATCAATACTATCAATTCCCTTAATTGCCCAAGAGTATTAGGAACAATCATCTATTAAGTAACTACTGATTTATGTACATAAATTAAGAATACATCTTCTGAATACATAACTAGGTGGTATATTAACAGAAGATGTTATATTTCAATCAGCTTTAACAGTGATGAACGTTCTCCACTCAAGTGTTTTTTCAGTAACTGTTCGATTTGAAAAGTTTCCATTCTTATAACCCTACTTTAGTAATGTCCCTCTTCTGCAATAAACTTTTATATATATATATATGTGTGTAAATATTAGAAATAGAATAAAGATGTTTGATAGACTCATATAATGGTTAGGAACCACGAATCATGACAGTGGTTTGTAGTAGGACATGAGGAAAAGAGAGAAACAGAAAGTTACAACCATGAACACCTGCATATAATACATGTACATATAATAATATATATCAATAAAACTATATATATGTAATAAGAGATACACTTCAGTAATTTTTTAAGTGTTAAGAATAGCCTGACCAAACCTCTAATGATGAACAGTTACCAAATTAATAAACAATACCCTTTTCCAAAAAATAAATTATTATAACACCACAGCATACATTATATGGTGGTAAAATACAGAAGTTATCCTGGTTTTGGAGATGTACGACTAGCAAAGTTAACTTCCTTTCACCATATTTATATACATATATTTATCTTACATAAAATCCCTTATTGAGGGAACATTTCATGCAGCTTAGAAAATAAACCAGAATGTTACACAGAAAGTCAGTGTGTCACCAATATTGTGCACACTTCGTGTTCTAAGAATGAGCATTTCATTTTGTGCACTTAGAATGCATGACCTTTCTTGGAAAGGCACCACCTAGATTTCATATTTGAACTTTATCATTTGTTGTTTTGGTGATTATTTGAGATTGATTATTGTTTTCTCTGGCAGCAGAGTCAATCAAATGTTGGAAGCCATCTAAACAAAGACATGTAGTAGCTATCAGGTAGACTAATTTACCCTATGACCCCAGGCAGCCTGGACAAAGTTTTGAAAGGTTTATTACTACACCACATAATCACTATTTACAAAAAGTGGCTGTTCTGTTTATAATCATAAACTCACAACCACTGGAGAGATTGTCAGTGCTTAAACATTAAGGAACAAACCTGATGAGGTTGGCTCTAGACTGAAAGACCAGTTGATTCACACAAACATTAAAGAACAAACCTGATGAGGTTGGCCATAGACTGAAAGACCAGGTGATTCACACAAACATTAAGGAACAAACCTGAAGAGGTTAGCCATAGACTGAAAGACCAGTTGATTCACACAAACATTAAGGAACAAACCTGATGAGGTTGGCTATAGACTGAAAGACCAGGTGATTCCAACAAATATTAAGGAACAAACCTGATGAGGTTGGCCATAGACTGAAAGACCAGTTGATTCACACAAATATTAAGGAACAAACCTGATGAGGTTGGCCATAGACTGAAAGACCAGTTGATTCACACAAACATTAAGGAACAAACCTGATAAGGTTGGCTCTAGACTGAAAGACCAGTTGATTCACACAAACATTAAGGAACAAACCTGATGAGGTTGGCTATAGACTGAAAGACCAGGTGATTCACACAAACATTAAGGAACAAACCTGATGAGGTTGGCTATAGACTGAAAGACCAGTTGATTCACACAAAAAAATAAGGAACAAACCTGATGAGGTGATGAGGTTGGCTCTAGACTGAAAGACCAGTTGATTCACACAAAAAAATAAGGAACAAATCTGATGAGCTTGGCTAAAAATCAAAAGATCACACTTTGTTTTGGTCATCCAGTGATGCTACTAGATAACTGTGATTTTCACAAAGGAGTATAGATTTTATCTTCAGTCTGGAGAGCCATGTCTGAATGATATGGAATTGGAAAGACTGGATAAACAGATTCTGCTGTGTTTAGAAGCATGATTGCTGCTCACTATGTTAACATGCTACTAGGCCTATATTTTTGACCTTTTATGGGTGCAATATAATTAGACTGACTGAATGAAAGATAATGCTAGGCATCACTACATCAAGTTGTAAACTAGAGATTATGGTTAGGCCTAGCTAATCTAAATGTTAGAAAACACCTGTGAGACCTCACTGAAGGCGTCTTGTTAATGCTTGTCTACCACACGATGAGAGATTTGAGTTGCATTGCAAGAGGAATGGAACAGATCCCTCCCATGCATTGTTTGACATTCTTCAGTTGAAGAGCTATATCAAGATACTCATTCTACTAAACATTTCTCGCTACCAAATGTGACAAGTTGTCTCAATCAGACACCATGACCATTTTGGACTGGAGAATGGTTATGTTCTACAAATGATATGCTGTCATTAAAATCAATTCATTGACTGTAATCATTGAATAAATGGTGTTTCTTAGGACATTCACTTGGTTGAAATTCATAAATATTGACATTTGCACATGAAACAAACATTTTTATACACTTCTGTTTTTTATTTATTGCAATATTAACGTTTACATTTTTCTTGCTTTCACTATAACCATATTATATTCTATTACTTATCTGTAACGTTGTTAAGCCTTCTTTACTGTTACCTGTGTCTTCCAATACAGAGAAGAAGAGTCACATAAATACCTGCTTATAAAAAATAAATTACACTTGGTGATTTAAAACATTTTCAATTTTGCATATAATTTGAGGATGATTCCCAAATGAAGAAACTATTAGAACCAAGCTAAGAAATCATATAGCTCCTGTACATTGTATTTCGAGTTTCATTGTTACAATACGTTACATTGCACCAAATAGCAAATAAATGCATTGTTAATTGTAATGAAGTGTTCGTTTTGCTTTTGTAAAACCTGAGAGGTAAAGTAACAGTTTTAAATTAGGTTTTCAGTCAATAATCATAGCATTCAACACTCTTTCAAATCATTTCACAACATACTTAACAAACGTATATTCTGAGTACAATGGTTTGTAAAAATTAGATTCATTGGCTTCTGTAAAAAGTTAATATCATACATATTAAAGTGGTAAATTTTGGTCCCCATAATATTAATTGATCAATAAAACATTTTTAATGGCTCTCTTATGGCATAAAAAAAAATAACAATAAAATAAAGACAAGAAACTGTGCATTGCTCTGCCACAAGTATATGGATACTCCTTTGGCCATGTGCCATTACCCATTCAGAATTCTTTACAAAGTAACTTGGTGAGTGTAAATACAAAAACACCAGTTAGGCAAATCATTGGTGCATATCAAAAAGCTGAAAGTATGAAAAACTGCTATTGTAATGACTTATAATGCTTTGTCACGTTTAAGTTATTGTAAAGGTGATGTTTGAGCATGGCTAACATTCATCTGCTAGTACCCTAATGTCGAATCTGATGAACTGAATGACTATGCACCAGTTACCTACACACTTATCTATAAGACGCACAGACTGACCACCTTACTAGGATTCCCATCTTATGTTTGGATCACAGACAGAATTATGTGGGGGAAAGAGGGAGCAGATGTTCTCCTCTTTTTTTCTTCTGTGGGTTAAAGACAAAAAATCCCCCCACCCTTCATAATTTGGTCCCAAATCCCACCCATGGGTTGGATGCACCACTTTTGATTGTAGCGCATATGTTAAGAAGTTTAATATGGTTCACAAACACCAGGTGCATTTTCTAGTCAAGGAAGATAAAAGAAGAAAATATCAAGCTCTATGAACTCTAATTCCAGATAATACAAACATAATGGATCGTTGTATGGTAACTTTGGTAGAGCTCCTGTCTATCAAAGTACCTAGGCAACATTGTGGACATGCCATAACAAGAGACATTGTGCAAGTACACTGGATATTGTTTACTTTTCACCCCACACCATTATACCATGTCCAGCAAGTTGAACAAGCAGGATCAATGTTTCAAGTGGTCATCTCAATATTTTTTTACTTAATCACCATCACAGCAAAGTATGTTAAGAGATTCACCAGACTACACTGCACACTAACTGTTCAGAGCGTACACTCTGGAGCAGTATCTTTCTATTTGCATCCAAGCAGTTGTTGAACTATTTGGTTGCTACCATACAACACTTGGCAGGGTATGGTTAAAGATAAGTGAGCTCAGCTCGCTGAGGAAGGAATGCAACCTCTCTCTTGGACTTTCTACACCCATCCAATTATCTTTTACCTCTTTTTATTACCAGTAATTGTATTCCCATTCAACTAGCATTGTTCTTTTACACCTTTCTGTTGCCACTAGTTGTATTTCCACCCAATTAGCATTGTTCTTTTACACCTTTCTGTTGCCACTAGTTGTATTTCCACCCAATTAGCATTGTTCTTTTACACCTTTCTGTTGCCACTAGTTGTATTTCCACCCAATTAGCATTGTTCTTTTACACCTTTCTGTTGCCACTAGTTGTATTTCCACCCAATTAGCATTGTTCTTTTACCTCTTTCTATTAGCAGAAGTTGTAATTTTATTGCCATTGTCCATAAACTCTGATGAAAGATGTTTTTAAACGAGTGACAAAAAAATCTTCCATAATGATGCTCTTGCTAAATGACACACAATTATATGACCCTTTAAAAGTCAAAGAGATTTTTACTCTTTCAAATAATCATGCAAACTAATGTACGGTTACGTTTACGAGACTTGGGCAATCGTTGCAGTGTACAGACGACATCTGTGAAGTCTGTGTATCATTTTCTCCATAAATGTTGAAACTTTAATAAGCTGGGATATGCAAACCATACATCTCTAAACAAGAGTACCCTACACTAGTTCATTTAGTGTAAAAACCTGTCAGCATTAGAATTTCCAAAACAGGTTGCAAAACAGCCACTTCAAACACTTTCACAATGATGATTAAGTATGTGTGTGGAGGCAGGCAGACAGACAAACAATTTGATTGGTATAACGTGCTAACTGTGAGGAGTGACTGTAATTACAGGGCAAAGTTAATTTTGTTTGTTGTAAATCACAAGGCTACACAATGAGCTATCTATGCAGGTATCAAAACCCAATTTTTAGCATTGTAAACCCACTGATTTACTGCTGAACCACTGGGGGCATTAGGCATGGGACCTATCTGTAAAGTCTCTTACCATGGATATGAAGAGATCTTTTCCAGAGACCAAGGTAGATGTCTTAGTCAAAGAGGCTCATGCACTATTCTGAAAGGATAATATGCCTGGTCACAAAGGTGTGTATAACCCACATTTGATTCTGATTCTAAACGAGTAACAATACTCTCCTGGAATGACCTGCCCGCTGGAGGGGTTAACACAAAATTGTACCTCATCATTATAGTTGTCACTAACTGGCTAAGCTTTCAAAACAACAATAAAAATAAACTGCCAAGTCTTAGTCAAATCATGCCAAGCAGAATAGTAGGAGACATTCACACTGGTGGCAGTACACTGTATTAGAGCACCATTTACTAAAACCTCCTGTATAATTACCTTCACAAAACTGCAACACTAAAAACAACATGTTTATGTATAACAATAAGGTCTTACCTGAACTTAAAAAAAAACAAACAAATAAAGAATATGTTTTGAAATAATTTGTAAGTCAATTAATTACCGACATATCTAATTCTAGGATCTCCAACTGAGTAACAAACATCAAGTTTTTGGGGAGGTGGTAAGTAAGATAACTTTAAAACATGAAGATTTGGCAAAACAAAAAAAAAAGACCAGTTCCTAGATAACAAATAACTCTTTATTCAAAACATAAAACATAACTATTTGAAATGTGAAACAGCTGAATATAGTTGGGTAGAATTCTGATCAGGTCAGCTTTGATGCAAGTTTAGGAAAGGTGACTTCAGGCATAAAATTGAAATAATTAAACATCAGAAATTGTACAATGTTAAGACTAATTTCTATATATTGAATACAGTACTGATATAATCTCTTTAAGTAAAAAAATCAGGTCTTTAACAAAGATAAAATGATGAGACAATAGAAGTATCTGCACTCCACAAAGTTAGGAAGCTAAATTACACCAAACTGATTTTTTGTTTAATTGTAGGTGTGAGGAATAAGTAGACTCAACAGACAGTAGAGTGGCTGGATGGAAGAAAGCAGAGGGTTGTTATAAATGGAGTTCAGTCAACCTGGATGAATGTCACAAATGGGTTACCGCAGAGCTGTTTTAGGACCTTTGCTCTTTTTGATTTATACTAATGACACAGATGAAAGAATGATCAATAAATTAGTTAAACTTGCTGTGAGGAGGATGCTGCTGTTTTACAAAACAATGGATTATTTGGTTAGTTGAACAAATTAACGGCATATGATTTTTAATTATAATAAATTCATGGCAATACATGAGGGATATAATTTTATTTATATTTTTGATGGTAATACCTTAAAAGTGTTATGAAAGAAAAGGATCTTGGTGTTATGATTGATCAGTCTCTTACACCATCCAAGCAGTGTACTGTTGATAGTAGCAGGGCAAATACGATGTTAGGTTGTTTCTACACAAATATTTAAAAGTCTAAACAGGTTAGAATGTCACTGTATAAGCCACTGGGTAGGCCACATTTGAAGTATAGTGTTTAGACTTAGGTTCCTTACTTTAGAAAGAACAATAATTGCTGGAAAGGGTTCAGAGGAGGGCCACTAAGATGATGTCTTGTATGGAAAGGTTGTCATACAAGAAAAAGTTAAAATCTCTGAACTAGTTTTCCTCTTGAAAAAAAAAAGAGTTAGAGTAGATTTGACTGATGTGTTTAAAATTAAGGGAATTGATAGTATTGATGTATTTAAAGTTAAGGGAATTGATAGTATTGATGTGTTTAAAGTTAAGGGAATTGATAGTATTGATGTGTTTAAAGTTAAGGGAATTGATAGTATTGATGTGTTTATATTGAAATATGGTTCATCAGACCAAAGTTACATCATTTGTGTATTGAAATATGGTTCATCAGACCAAAGTTACATCATTTCCATATTGTGTATTGAAATATGGTTCATCAGACCAAAGTTACATCATTTGTGTATTGAAATATGGTTCATCAGACCAAAGTTGTATCATTTCTATATTGTGTATTGAAATATGGTTCATCAGATCAAAGTTACATCATTTGTGTAATGAAATATGGTTCATCAGACCAAAGTTGTATCATTTCTATATTGTGTATTGAAATATGGTTCATCAGACCAAAGTTACATCATTTCTGTATTGTGTATTGAAATATGGTTAATCAGACCAAAGTTGCAGCATTTCCATATTGTGTATTGACTGATGTTTCATCAGACCAAAGTTGTATCATTTCCATATTGTGTATTGACTGATGT
>NW_013667175.1:142002-155724 GCF_000517525.1 Limulus polyphemus
ATTAAGGGAATTGATAGTATTGATGTGTTTAAAATTAAGGGAATTGATAGTATTGATGTGTTTAAAATTAAGGGAATTGACAGTATTGATGTGTTTAAAATTAAAGGAATTGATAGTACTGATGCATCATCCTTCTTTGGCCTTAATGGTGGGAATAGTAAAATTAGGGGACACAAGTATAAATTTTGGCAAGGTAGGAGTCATCTTCAGCTAAGACAATTTTATTTATTTAACAGGGTGGTTGGTCTTTGGAATGAGTTGCCTTTAGATATGGCAATTGCAGTAAATTTTATGGAGTTTAAAGGAAGGCTTGATAAATATTTGAATAAGGGCTGGCTTTGAGTGTTTTAATTTTAACTTAAGGTTGACTTTAGTGGATAGCATGGCTTAAATGGACTGACAAGTTTCTTGTTGACCTTAAATTTTGTTAAATCAGAAAACCATATAACCAATTAAAAATATTGCAGGTACCTTGATGCTACTCAACTATATATAGTAAGAAAAAACCCAGAGATATTCATACATCGATACAAGTGGGAAAAATGATCATATTACAAGTAGGAATTAGCAGGCTATTCAAACAAAAACAGAGTAAAACTAATAATTTACAGTTTTTAACGATCAAAAGATAAGCAAAAGGGTAAAGCTTGATCTGGGATTCCACATTTCATTGGTTGATGATAATACTCAAAACATTTCCCATCACACAGTCCCACACCACACTCTTGGCACATGAAGCGAGTGTCTCTTCGTTTTCCATGAGACCGACACACACGACACTCTCTCTGAGGATAGCGCTTCTTTTCAGTTTGAGGAATGGTAACTTGGTGATGTTTTATTGTCTTTAGGTCTGCTATAACTGAAGGGATATTATGATCTTCAATAGAAATACTTGTCTTCTGCCAGTTGATCCAAGAATTTTTTGATAAAACACTGTCCAATTCTTTCTCTGTAAAGAAAAGGTATTTTGCCTTTCAGGTTTGAAATAAACCAACAAAATCACAACAACTACATATTCATTAAGTAATATTTATTATTTTTCAAGATTCTATAATGAGAAATAACAAAGAATAAAAATCATCAAAAGAAATAAAGTTTTCAAAGCAATACTTCATTTTCTTTTTTACAAAACCAGGATGAATTCTGATAAATCTATCAGTAGGATATCATAAGTACTGAAAATAAACATAACTTTCTCTCTTTCTGTGTGAAGAACAGGTAACTCGTCAAGACTCGTGCAAGATAATTAACATAAAATCAATCCAATATAGTCTGTTTCAGGTATTCCTGCCTCAACACTGAGCTATACAAACTACACTATGTGATATCTGATGAAGCATATCAACAGAAACTCTGGACATTTCTCCATACGTGACAGCTCCCAAGGTAACCAAATTATGTGCTAGGTTTCACAGGTTTAATCCTTTAGGTACTTGTTCTTAAAAGTTAAGGAATCTTAAGAGTTCACGTCTGGATATCAAGAAAGTTGTACATGTTTTAACACAAGTTGCAATGACAAAACATTGGCCTTATGTTATTTAAGATAGTTGTTGCTCTGTCACACTACATGATTTTCTTGTTACCGAGTGTGTTCCAAAACAATGTTTCCATATTAATTTCACAGATCTCGTATTGATTTAACATACGTACAAATCTTATATACCTATAACCTGTAATTCACTTATCTTAGTTAGCTTTCAGTAACTTGTAATTAGTGTTCCCAAACAAATCATCAGTAGCAATTCAAGCTGACAGTTTAAGAAAGAAATTTTATACCGAGTAAAAAAAACAACAACAAAAAAAAACACAATAATTGAAAGCATGACTTTTGATGATACTTTTTAAGCACTGATGACTACTTGTTATTGTTGAGATTGGCATAGGGCTTTTCTTAAAATAAGGCCCTCAGTTCAGATATACTTATGTTAAGCCTAATATCCTGGCATGTCACTGTATTAAAATACATCATTGTTCCTATTTAATAATCCATTATGTATAAAAACACCATTAATGCCACGTTAAAGGCATTAAACATACCTGCTTATGGTTCAACAAGGTATATATATATATATATTTATATTATTGTATGTCACTGTGTTAAAATACTATTTTTTTTTATTATGTTAAATACAAATATACTATTAGTGCCACCTGATAAGTGTTAAACAATACCTACTATACTTATGTTTCAATAATATGTGTATGTATATTGTGTGTTAATCACAATGTTTTGGCTGGTACTGTGTTCGAACAGTAAATGTAACATATTTGAAAAGTATATCATTAGTACCACCTTGACAAGCATTAAACAACACAATAAAACACATGCTATATCCAAGTGTATCTCCGAGAACAAAAGAAGAAACAATTAAGAGTTCTATAATGATAATTAAAATGCTTAGATAATTTTTTTTTATCAATTTAAGTTTTAAAATATTTTAAAAAGGAAATGAAGTACATAATACATTATGTTTACATAAGTTCATAAAAACTGTTTTACAACCCAATTACAATAATCACAATGTTAAACCAAAAGGAGTTTAATATGTAATATATTTTGTCCTGACCTGGTCACGAAACACCATTATTCTTTCTTTAGTCTCAGACGTGCCACAATTCTAAATGTGTTATTAACATATATCACCCTAACCCTTAAAATTCAATCTGTGGAGCAATATCCTTTTTTTATGTTGTTGGGTGTCTTCCGAGACATTTATTTCTAGTTGTTACACATTTCTTACTTTACTAAAACATTAACTTCACAGAAATATGTTGCTTAAAAAATAAACCCTTTTGTTAGAAAAAAAAAAAGCACATCAAAATGTATCAAAACCAAGAACGTATGATACGTATTTAAACATTTCATCCAAGCAAACAAAAAGGTTTTGTGTGCTATTACAGATAAACATTTACAAATAACTACTTTGTTAAACAAAATTGTAGCTTAACATTAACTCTGCAGTACAAAGCTTCTAAAAATGCTTGCAAGCAATAACATACATTATTTTAAAAGTTTGCTTTTCCACTTTTAAGAGACTTTTTTTTTTCAAACTCGATAACAATAAAATTATAATCCTCCAGTATTATGTTTGCCAAATAAATTATCCTCTTTTTTGTTAACTTGTGTTACAGCCAAGGGTGCCTGCAGAAAATAAATTAGGGGGGTCAAGTAACTCAAGTTTGAAAAAATTATGAAATCGAAATAGTTTTCTTCTATGGAAGACTGGAAGTCGCCATTTTTTTGGCATGGGCTGAATAAATATAAAACTATGATTCGATTAAAATATCTTCTAAATTACTGTGTCGACGAGAAATAAAAATAATTTAGATACTAATCATACTACTGTTAATACCCCTGTAATTACAAATACCTTATGTTTTTCCAATAACATAGGAGAATAGTTTTACAAATCTAGTAATTTTTTTTCTTTTTGAAAATCCAAGGGGTCAAGTGACCCCCCCCCCCTCTGCCTCTTCACGTGGACACCCATGGTTACAGCAGTTAAAATATATTTTATGTAATCATTAAGTATATGTCTCATATAAGCACCGCAGTTTAAAAACCTCAATGAATTATGATCTAGTCTGTACCATTATGCTAAACCAAATCATTTGATTTGTTTGTTCAATTTTGCACAAAACTAATTGGGGGCTATCTCTATTAGCTGTCCCTAACTTTTAAGTGATAGATTAGAGGGAAGGCAGCTAATCAATACCACCCATCACCAACTCTTGGGCTACTCTTTTACCAACAAATAGTGGGATTGACTGTCACATTATATCACTCATGGTTAAAAGGGCGAGCACATATGAATAACAGGATTAAAATTCATAACCCACAGATTGTTAGTCGAGTGCCCTAACCACAATCGTGCGATATAAAAGCTTACACATACATATATACATGGTAATATATCACTTACAAAATATATATATATATCACACAATAATGAAAAGTCATGAATGAATCAGAGTACAATTTTTTTTAATATTCTTAGAACTGAATAATTTACATGTACTGAATAAAGTATACTTTACCTGTTAACCTCCTGAAATGATGTTTTTAGATAATCACTAAAATTATTACCAGTACATTCACAAAAGTGAAGGTCAATGAAGTTTAAAACACACACACGACTTCCATGTTTCATGAATTCCCCAGAATGACATGTTGATGATATACAAGATACAACAAATAAGTTACACGTGTAACACAGGTTTGTACACACAGCACTTTAGTGAGAAGAAAGTTCAGAAACTTATACCAGCCACATCGATCTAAACGTAAATCAGGTCTCGTGAACTTTAGAGAATCAACAATTACGACCTCTTTAAATATATTCAATTCTTCTTCAGAAATTGATATAATTACTAGCATCATAAGTAATCACTTCGTGCAATAAGTGTCACAAAAAAGTTTGGAAAGAAAATTTCAACAGTAATTAACTTAGCCAATAAGAATTGCACATCTTTATATCCTACAAATTATAAACGATTCAAGTAACAATACAGTGGTATTTACTGTCACTATAAAACTAGAAAAATGTACATTGTATTCAAGAAAAAATAACAATGTAATGTAAGCAATTTAAAGAAAAGCAAATAATCTTGAACAATTCGAATGTTTGTCATTTATATTACAACACATGAAACTGACATATAATAGCAGATCAATGCAACAAGATGAGAATTGAGAAGGTTTTTCCAAACCAAACAACTAATGCCTCCAGAACTTCAATGACCAAGAGCTTTTCTTGTCTGTCCGTGCTGAACCCTCAAGTGCGTTTGAAGGTCACCTGGCCAGCTGAAGCACTTGTCACACCGAGAACAGTGAAACTTCTGTCTGCCACGAGTATGAATTAATAAGTGACGATTAAAGTTTGAACGGTTGGAAAAATTTTTATTACAAACTGAACAAAAAGTTATTAAGTTTATTTTTTCAATTTCATATGCTGAGTGCTGGGATGAATTTCTTGGATACACACTTTTGAAATTTCTAACTGATTTACCTGTAAAAAAAAAAAAGAAAGTGGTGCAACATTTCAAATCCTCAACAGAATAAAACAACTAACAATTATAATTTTTATGGATCAGAGGACAAATGTAATATGTGAAAGTACATTTCAGATCGTCAACAGAAGACTAAATCTAACAAAGCTAACTTGGGAAAAACTAGAGAACGTGAGAACAAATGTAACATGTACAAGTGAAAAGGTTTCCAAATTTAGTTTGGTGTAGATGAAAGAAAACTGCCATTAAAGATTTTTGAAATTCTTGTGTCCCTAAGATACCTTCTGCTAATTTCAATTTAAAGCTAAACTACTTTGTGAACAGTTTGATTGAAACCTAATTTATATTGTACTATTGTTTAGTTTCACTCACCTAATAGAAAAAAAAATACTTGAAAAATAACTGATAATTAAATTAAAGTAAAATGTACGTTGTGTGTATATTTTTTGTTTTTGAATATTTATTTTTTATGAATTTGAAAACTTAGAACAATAACTAGAGTCGAAAAGTCAACTCCAATGTTAAGATATTTTATTAAAAAACTGTGAGATACTACATGAATGTAACAGCGTAAAAGAAGGGATTTATTTACAATGTGCATATATATATATATATATACAGTAAATATATAATAAAAAAGACGACATGGAATAAAAAAACAAAGATTATCTTCTCTGTATCAACACTGGTGTTCGATGCTGTTATCAGCAAGTTCATCCGTTCCAAGATGAAAAGATCGTATGTGTCTGTCTAAGGACTGTTTCCTTGATAGAATTTTACCGCACAAGTGACAGGAAAAGCTGCGCTTTCTGATATGCTGATAATGTCGATGGACTCGTAGCGAAGACTTACAACTGAATGTTTTCAAGCAAATTTCACATGTAATTCTTAGATTCTGCCAGCCTAGTCCAGGATTGGAAACTAAAACAAATAATTTCAGTATAGCTACCTCATAAGAAAACCCTTAAAAGGTACCATATTACAAACAGCAATGCTAACTAAAAGTTATGACACCACAGAAAGTTGTCACTAGGTCAAGACAGAAAAGATGGTGGTGTCCGTATTTTCCACGGTTCAGTAATAAAATAAATATGGTTATAATGTTATCTTTACAAACACATCAATGATCTAGAAAGGTTAAAACATAACAAATAACCCAAACTGAAAAAAAATGTTGACATGTCTAAACATTTTTAACAGTACTGTAAAACATGAACATCATAAAAAAAAAAAAAAGCATTCCCAACAACCTTAAAATCTTCAATAACCATTACGACACTAACATTGGAGGATCATGTTGTCCACCAAAACATGTAGTTATTGTGAACATGGAGACGTGACGTTTATTGAAAGTATGAAAAAAATTCTGTAAGTGTGATTTATACTTGATATCTTTCTATTTCTATTTATTACAAAAACCTTAAGAAAGAAACAGCCTTCAGTGAAATGAATACTTACATAAAGGAAGAAATAAAAGTGCTCTTGAAATTTATTATATAGACAAAAACTTGAGTGAAATTTCAGTTTCATGTATCCACTAAAAGTTGGATCTTTAAACGACTTTACTCACTCTTAGAAACCACTAGTGTATAGAAAGGACTGAACTAAATCATACGAGACATTCCATTATCCAATGGATTATTTAAAAATTTTGTGTAAGATGTGTTTAGTGGGTACAAGAAATTCAGTACTTGATAGAAGGTTCAAGTGCTCTATTTCACACTCTTTAACAAAAAAATATATATATATATATTTAATCATCATTTTCTTTCTGACTTTTATTAGGTAGTAATTAATTTCCATTAAATTCTATATGTCTGGATAATTGATAGTAGCAAGCTCTATTAATTAGTTTATATGTAAATTTATTCACATTTATTTAGTTTTAATTACAATTTCAACTTGCCGAAATTCAGAAATAACAGTAAAAAAAAACTGTATTTTTTATTGTATTTGACAGGACAAAAGCATATAGATAATTATTAGAACCACTGTTACAAGTTCAAAATAATTACTTGTCATCACAGTTTGCAGGATAGGAGTTAAAGAGAGAACCAGGGTTTTGCAAAACATTCTAAAGAACAGAATAGAATCTAAAATGTGCTCTTTTTACAAGATGATACACTTAAGTAAACTACTAAAATTTCTGTCTTACAAATTTTCCATTAAAAAATATGAAATAAACATTTTTCAGTTATGAACTACAGGTACGAACTTCTTACTTTGTATATGAAACTTCAAATGTATTTGTTACGTTTCTCTCTCTCGGTAAGTAATTTACTGTAGTGTAAATATGTAAGCACATGTGCAAAATGAAGATCATACAAGTAATTCCAAAAGTAATGATAATTAATATGTGAGTATCAAGATGTAATTTAATGAAATATCAATCCAATGATATTAACACATCACCTTTGTACAAAGAGCTACATGATAAACACAAATGTAATTGAAATGAGTTCTGTACAAGATGTACAGAAGAGCAAAATGTAAAAAGAATTAAAACACATGGAAAGAGAAACTGTACAGGAGTCTTTCATAGTGTCAACTTTAAAATAACATCAACATAATTTCAAAAAATAAAAATAAACTACGAGCCTCGAATATAACACTGCTTTGTGCAACATAATTAATAAATTCTGACAATAAAAAATTTTAAATTTGCAATTTTTATGATTTAACGATTCTAGACATTTTTTTTTTAATCTATTTCGGCATACGTAGCTCAACATTACTGCTACCTGATTTAAATTATTTACAGTACGATAATGTTACACGTCTTTCCGAAGACGTCCTGTACAAACATTCCGAAGATGACTAGCTATACATTTCTTCCATTTAAACTTTACTGAGCAGTAGGGACACTGGTGCACCTTCTCTCCGTGACTTGTTGTGTGCTGTTTGAGAAGTTCTTTGGTTCTGAACAGTTTACAGCACACGTTACACTGAAACTTACGACCAGAGTCTTTAGACAAACCAAAACCAGCTTCTTTCAAGTATACCCGACTCTCTTTCATCCAAGGTGAGTAACTTGCTGAAACAGAAAGAAAATTAAAGAAGCAATCAATAAAGAGTTTTGCTGAAAATTAAAAAGCTGAAGGAAATACAGGATATACAACAGCACTAAATATCAGAAAATTCCTAAAAACATCTTTTATGATACCATAGTACCTTCAGTCTTCAAAACTTTTATCAATTTCTTCTTTAATACTTTAAATTGAGGCACAAAAGCTAAATCAGTGAATTGCATTTAAATCACTTACAGGACACTCTATATATGTGTGTGTGTGACAGACAAACACATCAAATTAAAAGCATCTTTATGAATGGAATTAAATCTTTCAAATTAAAATTCAAAACACTTTCTGAGTATTAACCTTTATATGTCAATATTTTGAATTTATTTTAAACTCAACAACGACTCAAAAGAAGAACTGTGTATCTATTGTTAATTTAAAATTAAAATAATACTGCAAGCATTTGTACAAAATTAATTGAAGTTATTTTTTATCAAACACACACAAAATTAACAGCAATAAAAGGAATTTAAAAAATTTAAATTTATTTAGCTATACAAATATTAACTGGTAAAATATCTTGAACTGAAGTTAAAAAAATAAACATTGTGGTATGTGTGTGTGTGTGTAGTGATTTTAACGATACATCACATATTTAATTGGACAACAGAGAATATTTATTATTCTTCCAGTGAGTTGTTACACGATCTCATATGCGAAAATAGAAAAAAACAAAAACATGCAAAGTTACTAGGTTATAAAACAGGCAACAAAAAACTAATCATATGACTGGCTTATTAATAAAACATTTCAAATAATGGTACTGTTCACATATTACTAGTTTACAATGACAAATTTAACAATAAGTACATGAATCATTTTATTTCATTCTTATGATAAAATTGTTTTTTTTTTTTTTAAACAAGTCGCTTCAGCAAAAAACAAAATTCAATGATTATAAATATTTATTGAAACTTGCATTATTTGCTTCTTTAACAATAAGGAACTGAACCATTCCATAATTTCTTTTTCACAAAAATGTTAGGATAAGAAATTGTAGGAATTAAAATTCAGAAAGACATTAAATTAAGATATAGTATAGTGAAGAAACACAAGGTAAAAGAAAATGTGAGTAATAAATGTATCTGTAAAGTTTGGCATGAACAGTATTAAATTAGTGTTTTTACAAAAGTTTAATGGGATGAAAAACTTAACTGCTTTTAATCAATAATAAAATTTCACTATTAATATGAAAAATAGTTATCAAAAGATTAAAGCAAAGGTTTGAGACTTAGCTAAAAAAAAAAGAGAATGTATTGCACTGTTTGATTTTGTTTATCGTTAAACACAGAGCTAAGCTATCTGTGCCATGCCAACCACAGGTATCAAAAGCTGATTTTTAGTGTTACAAACCTTTAGACTTACCGATGAGCCATTACTTTGTTAAATAATAATTGCTACACTATAATTCCTAACAGAAAAATCACAAATTTCAACTGTTCTAAACAAAAATCATCATCACAGCAATAGGGTTTATTATTTTTTTACTTATATAATCAGTCTAAAAGATAATGGGGAAAAAAACAAATTTGAAGTTATAATCATCTGTGTTAACACTTTAAATATATTTTTACGCTAATAAACATTATGTAAAACTACAAATAAAGAAATTTTGTCTGGTTTGAGTTTTTAATAATTTACCAAAAATAATATTTCCTGGTCTCTTTAATAGTTTTTAAAAACACGACCCTTGCCTTCTTTCTAATGTAAAGAACTCCAATAAAAAAAGATATTTTATTATGTTACAGTTATTGTTTAGAATTTACCAAAATAATTTGGTAAAAAATACTTATAAAGGAACCTTAAAATACGTTTTAGAATTGCTCTACTGATATTTCTGTTCTGCACATCATACAATTGAATGAATGGATTCTACCCAATACATTGCACCTGACTATTTTTTAAGAATCCGTGCCTAAACATGGACAAGCAAGAATTTTTTTTGTATTTGAAATTGCCTTTCAGTTGAGATCCGAATAAAATGTGAAAAATGGTAACAAACAGGAATATATTTTAGGTAAATTATTATCATTCAGAGCTGAAAGTGTTTTCTATGGAAACGTCTCTTGTGTCTTTCCAGATTATCTTTCCAAGTAAATGACTTTGAGCATACATCACACGGATACATCTTTCGTACATCCTGATGAATACTCTGGTGTCTCTTCAGTTTTGCTTTTTCCGTAAAAGCTTTATGACAGATGTCACAAACATAACTTTTGTTTTTTTCTAGTACATCAAAAAACTCCATTACCATTCCTGGTGCTTGAACACAATGAAATCCTATAAAAACAAAATAATTAGCTGTTATTAAGATTAATATTTTTTTTTTATGTAAGCAGTTGATGCAAGATATATGACCTATTTTGTCTAAATTTAGTTAAAAATGTGAAAGAAATGATCAGAATAATTAGCACAACTTTACTGTCCGACTTCATGTATGTAACCATTATCTTCCCCATAAGATCAAGCTCCTCTCTACTAATCCAAGTTGTAAGAATACAAAACTTCAAGATGAATTTAAATACAAATACATTCTTCTCAGTCTTCAGACCTGTGATATTTTCTTTGTTGTTAATTCCAAGAAAAAGTTGATTGTTTCAATTTTAAACATGTCTGAAAAAGAAATACAAAGTTTTATTATTGTTTAGTATAATTATATATACCTTAAGTCAATATATTAAACAGGTTAAGCCTTATTAGATGTTACTAGGTTTATCTTGGAAAGCTATCAACAGCAATACCCAACTAGAAACTTAAAGTTATTCAATTAGTATGAATTTTAAGTTTTTTTTTTAGGTAAGTTATTCCTTAATTATATCTGTCATACCATATTAATATTAGGCCTAATATTAATGTCATATGACTAGTATAATTGGAAAAATGCATTCATACCATATCAATTAGTAACTGTTTTATATTAAAGTATAATAAACCTAATTAAACATCCATTTATAATTGCTTAACTATACATTAAGACCCAACTTTTTAAAGGAGGGGCTAATTTTGTATGTTATTATTAGTGTTAAATATAAGCCTATTTGTCAGAACATTATACGAGTAGCTAGGGAAGGGCTTCTAGTCAAATCAAACTTGACTTTACCTTATACATTCATGTTTATACTTCATGTATAAGCTAATATACATTAGATGCACTTCAATAACAAAATACTTAATTTAGTTTGAATTTGGATACTTTAATCAAACCTTTAAAAACTTTTGTTTGCAAAACATATTACCAATGTTTAATCTGCAGAAGAAACTTTTTTCGCAAACAAAGAAGCCAACTATGACCATGTGCATACAAATAAAAAACACAACAAACGGCCATAGGGTACTCCATAAAAGTAAAAATGAAACCCACACTTTTTGGGGGGGGGGGATAATGATTCTCTCTTATACTATTGTAAGGTGCTGACCTCCGTTCGTTGTTGACCACAAGTTTTGGATCCTGGAAGAAGTTTTTTACCTTGGCCCTTCCCCTACAGAAACTTCAGTCCCACCCCCAAGCTCTCTGCAGTAATGTATTGGTAATATCATCATGTAGCTTGTGTTTTACCCACTAAAGAAAGAAAGCAAGCAGGAAGTTTGTAATATAAACGTTCTTTTCAGAGACGGTATTATCCACATCCGATATTATTCCAATATCACTACATTATTTCATGTATACCAACATGACTTACATTTTAGCCATCATGGTAAAATAACTAAGTGTCTACCTTGCCTATGATTAGCTATAAAATTAATAAGGTACGCTAACACAATTCACTGTAAAGATTTACTAAAGTGATTAGATTAGTGGCTGTTGTACAATAAGTATGATATCACATAATTAAAACAAGAAACACACGTGAGAAAAATTTTCAAACTGCATAACTTATCACTTCAACGTTAGCTATGCTTCATCTGTCAGGCACATAGTTCTTCCTGTACCTCAAATTATTTTATATTTCCTAGACAGAACAAGAACAGGCTAACTTTCTTAATGGGTCAAATCAGATGCGTGAAACCCCATTTTCTTAATGTGTCAAGTAAGATGCGAGAAACCCCATTTTCTTAATGTGTCAAGTAAGATGTGTGAAACCCCATTTTCTTAATGGGTCAAGCCAGAAGTGCTAAACCACACTTTCTTAATGGATCAAGTCAGATGTGTGTGAAACCCCACATTCTTAATGGGTCAAGTCAGATGTGTGTGAAACCCCACTTTCTTAATGGGTCAAGTCAGGAGGTTTTGATAAAGGTAGTCTCCCTTTTTTCACAAACCATGGGGTGGTTCAACAAAACACCTTTGTTTCCAAGAAAATCTGAATATAAATGTGTACCCAAGGTGGTGTACACGTTGACTTAACCGGGATGGTCACATAGTAAGCTATAGTGTTTTATACACATAAACACACAATGCACCGATGTAGGTCAAGTCGTATTGGCTTCCACAAATGTCCAGGATAACTTTTCTATCCCCAGAATCATTCCCTGTAAGAACTATCCCTTCCAAGACCAAAACAGAACACAATATTCCAAGTTAGGCCTAACTATTGACATGTATGTAGAGATAATTATCTCTTTTGACTTATAAGCATTAAAGTTCACTCTGCCAAATATTATATATCTATCAAGCACCTTTAATTTACAGTTGACATAAATTCACTCTACTTATACATATTGCCATTAGTTTACAGGAACTGCCAGTCATTAGTAATATTTTTATTGTTTTTAAATAATAAGTACAAACAAATTATAAAGCTGTATCATACACTACCTTCAGCTCAACTTTATATCTTTTTGTAATGCTTATAAACATTTTAAACTAAATTTTTTTGTAGCTTCAAACAAAAAATATACACACACACACATATGAAAACATTCTCACTAGTTTATAATGTAGCTTAATAAGTTGTCTTGTATGCATTCCTGAATGCCAGAATCACGTGTAATTAATATGCATATATAAAAGAAGCTTTCTACATGTCATGCTACTGTATTAACCAACCAGCCTTTGAATTACTACTTTTTTTTACATTAATACCTAATTATAGATGTACTTACCTCTTGCATCATGTCTGGATTTTCCTAGTTCACAATGGCCTGTAAAAGCATTTTACATTTACCATTTTAAACTCCTAATGAACTAGGATGATAAATAAAATAAATGCACAGGTATTTTCCCTAAACATTGTTTGCGGGTTTAGTCCAGCGATTCCCAAACATTTTTCACTGACAACACCCTAACCCACTTCACTTGATTTGCACGACACCCCTGCTGCCATATACAATATTTTTTTGTAGTTTTTTTTATGTTCTTAATTATTATTCATTTGGCAAAAATCTTCCGACATCCCTAGCAGCTTACTGTGACACACAGTTTGGAAACCACTGGTTTAGTCAGTGCTGTGACACACAGTTTGGAAACCACTGGTTTAGTCAGTACTGTGACACACAGTTTGGAAACCACTGGTTTAGTCAGTGCTGTGACACACAGTTTGGAAACTACTGGTTTAGTCAGTGCTGTGACACACAGTTTGGAAACCACTGGTTTATTCAGTACTGTGACACACAGTTTGGAAACCACTGGTTTAGTCAGTGCTGTGACACACAGTTTGGAAACCACTGGTTTAGTCAGTGCTGTGACACACAGTTT
>NW_013667175.1:156432-163575 GCF_000517525.1 Limulus polyphemus
CACATACACAGAGGTCAGATGGAAAACACAGCTAATGATGTAAAGTTTTCCTAATCTAATACCACATGGGAACTGTTCACATACACAGAGGTCAGATGGAAAACACAGCTAATGATGTAAAGTTTTCCTAATCTAATACCACATGGGAACTGTTCACATACACAGAGGTCAGATGGAAAACACAGCTAATGATGTAAAGTCTTCCTCATCTGATCCCACATGGGAACTGTTCACATACACAGAGGTCATGTGGAAAATACAGCTAATGATGTAAAGTCTTCCTAATCTAATTCCACAAGGGAAAGGGAACTGTTCATATACACACAGAAGTCAGATGAAAAATACAGCTAATGATGTAAAGTCTTCCTAATCTAATACCACATGGGAACTGTTCACATACACAGAGGTCATGTGGAAAACACAGCTAATGATGTAAAGTTTTCCTCATCTGATCCCACATGGAAACTGTTCACACACACAGAGGTCGGATGGAGGACAAAGATAATGGAGTAGATAATCCACAGTTAGTCCAAGAAGGGCAACAAAAACTGAGCTTTTTTCCCCTCTAATTTATAGAATCTGTTTAATTTTTTTTTTTGTACTTCATTATATCAAAATGAAATATATTGTTAAAGGTCTGACTAGTTTTGGTAACATGGTTACCAATGTCAGGGCTAGTGACTACATTAATCTTTAACTGTGCCAAGAAAATGTTTTGTTTTTTTATTTTTAATATAACAGCACAAGGTGCCTGAAAAAAAACTTCTATGGCACTGATCAAGATCAAAATAATAAAATTTATGGATCAGTTTTATATTTTATAAAACATTTCATCAATATCCAGAATACAAGTTTAACTGTGCTGATATTCTGCTTTTACTCACCTAGTTATTCAAAAACTAACAGCAATTTTAAATTTGAATAAAATTTATAAAGATTCTATCTTTTAAAAATTTATTTTAAATATAACTAGGCATACATTTAAAAAAAAAAATTATAAAGATTCTATCTTTTAAAAATTGATTTTAAATATAACTAGGCCTAGCATACCAAACTACTAAAAGTTTTTGTCTTTCTTAACGACTGTACCGTGCACTGTAGAATATTTTTACCACTGGTACGTTTTACCTATTCTCAACTGTTACACTTTCCGCACTTCAGTTTGAGAATGGCAAACCTTAATAAGGTCTTTAATGGTTACCACAACATAGTAGGCACAATTTTGTGATACTTATTATACACACACAGCACGACTAAGTATGATCCTGTTTCAAATGAATACGTTTTGACCAATCATTGTCTACTGCCCGTGTATAAGGCAGCTTAAGCATTTCTTATAATCAGCAAAACCATTAATATTTAATTTTAAACAGGCATATATGAATAATCAATTCTCCACTAATGTGACTGGAAATGAAGGAATGAGACTAATATTTCACTAAAGTGAAGATGAAATATAGAATAGTACAAAAAAACACCAACCTGCTGAAGTAAAAGAATATATGTAACAAATAATAAGGATCAGAAAAAAAAGAGACTTTATTAGGCAAATGCCGTAATCAAAATACACTGAAAAAGCATGTCATTCCATGCAGAATTAAAATATAGAAGTAGATTTAATTTTTAAACGACTGTTTAAATCACAACCTACTAGTAAAAATCCAACTGATCATCAGAGCATCAGGTATAATTATTCCATTTACTATACTACAAATTTTATTCATAGCAAAAGTTTAAATTAGTCATTGTTAATCAAGTCTACAGGTAGTACAAATATTAAACCTATCATCTTCAGCAGTGTTCTATTACAAAACAGCATCAAGCTCGTCGAGTTAATTTTTACACTACCTTGTAGCTTTATCAGAAAATCAATGTACCACCCAATGGTTGTCACTACTATGGCCATCAAGTATTCATTAAATCTCAAACAACAGCCCTCAATGAAACATCAAACACTACTATATTCATGTTATTAAAACAGAAACCCTCAATGAAACATCAAACACTACCATATTCATGTTATTAAAACAACAACCCTCAACTGAAACATCAAACACTACCATATTCATGTTATTAAAACAACAACCCTCAACTGAAACATCAAACATCATGTATTATTAAAACAACAACCCTCAACTGAAACATCATGTATTGTTAAAACAACAACCCTAATATAAAAGTGTGGTTATTTTTTCCCCAAGACATATACAATCTTGTTCATTTTACTGGAGCGTATAAAAACATTTGATAAAAATATTTAACTATTATTCTGTTCCTCTTCACTAAATCTGTCATTAATAGGTTTTCAGTGATTATCTGATAAGTTCATTTGGTCGTTAATAAAAGACTCACCATCCTTTGGGATTCCTGGTTCTCAAAACCTTGCACAATTTTTGTGTCTTTTCAAAGAAAAGTGGACTGAGGAGCTATCTTACTGATTAACTTTTCCCTGCAAGTTTCATAATTCTGACAGATTGGTAAAACACAGGTTTTTGAATATCTTCCTCTGCTGATAAATTTGGTAATTTTCCATAAAATAATCCAAACTTACATTGTAATACTAATAAAAGCAAGAAATAAATAACTTTCACACCAACTAACTAGTCAATGTAATAACTTGGTCAAATGATCTTTGCTCTTGCACCCAATGCAAATATTGTATATTTATTAACATAACATTTAAGAACAACAAAAGGCCTGTTGGTCCATCCACTAAACTTTAAAATGATAATAAATGCCTCAAAATCAGCCCTTATCATTTAAATATTTATCAAGCTTTCTCTTAAACTCGTTTAAATTTACTGCCTCCACAACATCTGAAGGCAACCCATTCCAGAGGCCAGCCACCATGTTAGAAAAACAAAATAGTCTTAGCTGAATATGACTCCTACCCTGCCAAAATTTATGTTTGTGTCCCCTAGCCTTACCATTCTCATCATTAGGTGAAGAAACAGATGTCTTGACATTATCAATTTCCTTAACAATTTTAAACACCTATTTTAAGAGTTCTTAACCTGTACTTGTATTACAACCTTTCCATCCCAGGTATCATCCTAGTAGTCCTCCTCTGAGCTCTTTCCAACAATTCAATATCCTACTTAAATTAAGGAGCTCAAGACTGAATCCAATACTCCAAATGAGGCCTAATCAGTATCTCATACAATAAAATTATAACCTCTTTAGAAGTTACATTCAATAAGTGGTGAAAAAAACCACAGTAAACGGAACAAACTGTCAGACGTCTGATACCAGAGAAACTAGTTTCAACACATTCGTGCATCCTCTTCAGTCTCTCATTGTCTTCTGGCAGGAAAAAAACTGTTGTACTTTACTAATTGCTGTATACGATATTGTGTTCTTTTATTATTATTATTATATTCAATACTTCTGTAAATACAACTTAAAATCCTATTTGTCATTTTTCATGTATTTGCGAAAAATCACCAATTAATCTAAATTCTTTTGGAAAGCAGCAGCCTACTTCTTACATTCTGCAACATCCAAGACATTAATATCATCAGCAACTTTTTATCAATTATTTCTTCATTTTTGTCAGTGATGTAAGTCAAAAAAGGGCAAAAGTCCTAACACTTCACCCTGAAGTAATCTACTCATGAAATGAATCCAGTTTGACTGAATCCTATTTATAATACTTCTCTGCTTTCTTCTATCCAACCAATGCTCTATCCAGTCAGCCTACTTTTCCCACACACCTATAATATTTTAACAAGTCGTCTGTGTGGCACCTTGTCAAATATTTTCTGAAAATAAAGATATGCCAAATCTACACCTTTATCCTCATCAACATAAGTACTAACTTCTTCAAATAACATACAAAATTAGTAAGGTAATATTTTCACCTAGTGAAACCATGTTATTTACTACTACAAAGCTAATTTGCACCTGCTGCAAATTAGCTTTACGTATGTAGTTACACTCATGAAAATAAACTAGTAGCACTTTTCCAAACTGAAACATATTTTACCTATTGGCTTTTTAATCTATGCAAGCTAAGAACCACAAATGTGTGAGATCTTTAATATATTTTAGATTTTATTCACACAAAAGTGACCAAATCTACACCATGTTTGTAATTTTTACCTTTATCATGTTATATTTGTTCATGTTAATTTACTTTATTTTTTCCTTCAAAAAATCTATAATACTTTTCTACTTTTTATGCTTGAGCTATTAATTATATTAAACATTGTTTATCCTAATATTATTAAAATATATTCCAAAAATCTCTTTCATTACATTTAAAAAATAAGTTAATACCCGTGACTTTAGGGATATTAATGTGCAACATAAAGTTAAAAAACTTAAACCAACGTTGGTAAATTGAATAACATTGAAAGAATATTTTTTTAATTTCTATCACAGTTCTATAAGTAACAAAACATCAGCTTAACTTTATTTTAAATACCTTGGAATGCATCGTTGACGTTGTCTACTTTTATCATCTAACTCAAACTGTCAGTGTTACTAACACTAACGAACAGTAGATCCAACGTTGTAATTTGTAAATATAATGCTAACACTTAACTTTGTAGTAGTACTAAACTACTATTTTTGAGACTGTGTAGTATTTTAATAAATTTTACTTTTTAATATTATACTTTTAAACAGTATTGCCCATGAGTAGATCATGTAGATTACAAACTAACAATATAAAAATTAAATGTCACTACCCACGATTTACTTGTTTATTGCTAGTGATTTCAGAAAATATACAAATTAAAATGTAATATTAAGACTATTACATAACTTTTGACGTTTTACTTCTATCAACACCAATTTTTAATAACGTGTGTTGTTTTCACGCAAGGCCTATTTTATGGTCACTTTAAGGGTTAATACCAAACGCAACAGCGACGTCACTAGGATATTTATTTCTAATCCATATACAAAACTAATGCTTAATAATTAATCTTTTTTTTTAACCAAGTTTTTTCAGTTTTCATTTACGCAAAAATTATAACATTTAAAAATAATTATCGGAACAAAAACAAGTGGTGTACGGATACATAAAAATGTTATACCTATATTTTATAATATGACTATTAAACAGAATGAAATACTCTGAAAAATGGCTAAAGCGACCGGTAAAAATAATAATTAAGGTTAGGGTAAAAATGCCTCCCAAACACTGGATCAGTAGTAAGACTCTGGGTTTATGACGTTAAAAATCGGGTTTCGATACCCGTGGTGACCACGGTACAAATATTTCATGTTTGGCTTTGTGCTTAAAAACAATCAAACAATAGGTAAATGTTTTTGAAATATTCCCTACCCCTTGAGTTATCAACAAGACTTAAGTATGTAACCGAGCTTTCAAGAGTAGAAAATTCCTATTTTGAACCTGAACACACCTTATGTGCACGTGGGCTAAATGACAGTCAGTAGCACTCACCATCCATAGAGGTATGTTGAGTTGTTTGAACTGAAAAACAGAATCGATCATCACTTTTATAGTGCGAAGCGTATTCAGCGGCATCTGGTCTCGAATCCCAGACCTTTCAATTCACAACTTGATACGATATAATTTATCGCAACCCCGGCATATGTGAATGGCTGAAAATGACGATATGTGCATCTGCTAATAAATAAGGAATAGTTCGTTATGTGTAAATGAAAATACATTGCTCAGTATATATCTTTTGGAATAAATGAAAATACTGACACGAAGTTTCATTTGAATTTAAAATCATGCCAGCTGTGAATTGTTCTACTTGAATTCGACAGTGAATGAATCTTGAAAAAGCATTACTTGAAAAGAAAAGAAAAAACTGGGAAAGCAAATAATTATTCTAAATATTATGAAAACATTGCATTGTTTTATAATATTGTCTGCCGTTGTTCACTGGTGATATATTTCTTGTGAATCCACCACATAACTAAACTAAATCTATTTAGTCTGCAGCAGAGAGGTTGGAATGTAACACAACTAGCAGATGTCCGTTGAAACAATTCAACGGTAATGTTCCTAAAAAATAGTGATCAATAAATATAAAATGTGCAGTCAACCCAACCCCTTGGATCAGAGAATATATACAATATAATTGTCTAGTGGGTCGTTTACAACTGTATTTTGTCATTTCATGTGTTATTTCAATAAGGAAAATTGCAATGGGTTTCTTTTAAAGCAAAGAAGACTGACTGCAAAAATGTTTGGGTTTCGATACAATGAGTGCATCTAACATAATAAAGCGCTCATGTTCGCTAGATAGCCGCGGTGATCTTTTCTGCTGGGTCCCACCGTTCCTTGTCATTTTACTGAGTGCTAAAAAAAAAGATCGCTACCGAAATGATCGATTTTTGACAGTTTTCATTTCTATAAGAAGTGTTAAAAGGGAAATATTCAATTCAAACCAATTTATTCGACATAGTATAATAAAAGCAAACATGTACATAATACCAACATGAAAAAAAAAAGAATATATAGATATATATACAGATATATGTATAAGTCGAACAGCAACAAACAGATACTCAAACACGTTTCTCTCTTTATGCGTTTTGTCCGTTCAAGCTGTTATCTTCTAAAATATTTCTTTTGATCACTCGACGAAGAAAGTCCCGTTTGTTCGTTTTTCGTTAAATTCCCTTACAAAAAGAAAGATTTTTATTTTTAATTATGTTATTTCAGATTGACTGTTCAGCACCTATGAAGACTAACGGATCGATGTTGATATCTATACGAAATTTTAGGAATAGTTTGTTTTGAATTTCGTTGCGTAAAGCTACACGAGGGTTATCTGCGCTAGCCGTCCTTAATTTAGCAGTGAAAGACTATAGGGATGGCAGCTAGTCATCACCACCCACCGCATGTTTGGTGGAACGGGAATTTGAACCCGCGACCCTCAGATTGCGAGTCAAGCGACTTAACCACCTGTATTTACGATTAATTGTTCAGGAGATACAGATCGTGAAATACAGACATTTGGCTATTATAATGTTACGTCTCTGTGTTCGTTTGTTAATTTTCCGTAAAAATTCTTTCCGAAGAAACTTTAGCGATACAGGTCCTTTCTTAAATAAAACTAGTTTATTCTTTCTCAATACAACTTCGAAATACACTTAATATCCACAGTCACGCTATAATTCACAACGAACGATTCACGCGCTTGACTCAATTGTCCG
>NW_013667175.1:163897-166457 GCF_000517525.1 Limulus polyphemus
ACTCGAGCATTCACGAACCTTCGAGAATATCATGACGTGTTACTACAGTCACGTGACTTCCGCTGTCGTAACAATATATATTTATATGGATAGATATTCCTGCCTATTTCGTCTACAGATACTGAAAAAAAAATAATAATAATGATAGCTGAATAAAATATATTTTTTGACGCATACTGTTAACGCTGAGAGTTGTAATGTGTTGTATATCAGGATACCAAACGATTTGTGTACCCTAAATTACCAAATTTTTAAAAAACGATTTCAGTATACTTCAGTTTTAGTTGTTTATATAAAACATTAGTCAAGGGAACTATTAATTTTTTACATCAATTTCAGTTCAATGGAGTCCACAGAAACAAAATGGAGGATGTTTACATTTTGTTCACAAAGGTAGCTGTTGTGAAGAAATGTAATGGCTGAAATAGACATAAAACTCATCCTTCCATAACTAGCATATAATATATCTTTATTTAGATATATTTAACTAATATTTTTCTAAATTTTCATGCAGTTTTAGCATGTCGTTATTAGGCCCTTCGCAGAATGTTTGAAAGGGGGTTTCTAATTTATGGGATTAAAAGCCAATGCATATTGTGCGAAGCATAACCGGTATGCAAAGCATGCTAATGCTATAGAGGTCTGGGGGAATGCCCCCCCCCAGAAAAGTTGTAAGAAATATATGCTATGAGTTAAAATCTGGAAGCAATTTTGCATATAGCTTAAACAATTGGATGACTGTTCACATAAAATTCACAAACATCCAATGAAAAGTCGCCCCCCAGTGGCACAGCGATATGTCTGCGGACTAATGACGCTAGAAACCGCAGAGCACAGATACCCCATTGTGTAGCTTTGTGCTTAACTAGAAACAAACAAACAAATGAAAAGTCAACAAATCATCATTCTGTTGTAACACTGTATGGGGAGGTAGATATGTATGTTTTTATTATAGTAGAGTACTGTACTATCCACATGCAGAGTAGCTATTAATTGTTGATTTAAATCCCGTGTCTGAAATTCCCCTGTCTCACAATTTTGCTCTCCTGTCTTTAACATAACTTACAGTAATGGAAATAACTTCAGAACCTGTGACATTCAATATGTTACAAAAAGTTCTGCCTTTTTCTAAAATCAAGTTGGACCATTTTCTCGTATACATATCCCCTCTTCTTTCACTGGATCACGTATCTGCCTGTTCAATTTAGGATCAAGCTAAATCATTTCACTAATATAAATGTCTATTCTATGTTACTCTAAACCGGATGGTGAAATATTTAAAGCCTCTTTCTATTATGATCTTCATCGATCAGCCATCATTCCAACTTACAAGTTAGTATATTTCCGAGTTGTTCGGATGCCTTTTGGTTTCAAGACATTTTATGTTTGGTCGGTTATCCATCAATTAAAAACTAGTCTCACATATCGATTATAGTACCAATATTTTGTATTTAGTCTCAGCACCCCCCCCCCCTCCATCCAAAATTTTCTCACAGCATTTCAATGGCTGTGGAGGGGGAGTTGCTAATTTGACAATAGAAATGGCAAAAATCCGGTACATGGAAGTCAATTTTCATCCAAGTATATTGTGCCTTCAGTGACACAGCTTACGTCAAGTTTGTTAGACAATTACATGACAGTTGTGTGTCATACTTCGATGACAGTTTATATCATTGAGGAAATACCACTAATCGTTCAGCTCTACTAACAATGAGAGTATAAAACTCAGAACTAGAAACTGGTCATTAAGCAACAAAGATCAACATAATCATTAATGTCTTATTAAGATTTCCCACAAGTCCACAGGTTTGATAAATCAACTAATGGTTTACATATAATTCTAAGCTACCCCAAACTAGTTTGTACAGGTTTCTGTATCACCTGTTTGAACAGGCAACTTTCAACAAGTCCATACAGAAACACATATATGATAGCTAGGACTTAAGAATAAAGATTATGTAAAAAAAAATTGAACATGTTTACAAACTTGAGACATTGGAGCAACACAGCTGTTATCAACTGAATTGAAATTTAGAAACATCGTGTGAACATTCCCGAATAAGAATATATTCTATACTAATTATGGGAGGGTAAAATTAATGGCTTTTTCAAATACGTCAACAATTCAATACCGTGTGCATTATGAACACTTTAATTAAGAAAGAATAATTTTTTAGGAGTCATTCTGAATAATTAGTGAAATGAAAACCAATTTAGCAACTTCACTATTTATTAAAGAGTGGTAATAGGTGATTGTCTCTTTTATAAATAAAAACTTCCATCAACAAACACCCCATACATTAAATATATTTTGTTACACTATACCTAAGCCTACAATTTTCAGATTCGTTTGTTTAAAACGCAGCAAGTTTGTTAACTAAATATTACATAATTTTGAACAATTTTTCTGCAACTCCTTATGCACAGAAATAAAACATTGCTTACAAGATAAATGGTTTGAAGAATTGAACCGAGCACTTTCAAGCAAAAACTATCAAATTTGCATTTTTGTTGTTGTTGTCGTTGTTCTTGGCAGTTATTTTGATTTAAAATAATTATC
>NW_013667175.1:166467-196807 GCF_000517525.1 Limulus polyphemus
CTCGTGGCATAAGGTTACATTTCAATTAATGGTCAGCGGAATAATGAGCCGCATGAGCGAAGGGGTAATAGTAATAATCAATAAATTAACTAATAGAATACATACATCTGACAGCACTTTCTTGCTATGACATTAGAACTAATTAAATTTTGCATCTTCAGAAGAAAACAGATTAGTTTGGCTTTATAGCAACCATTTTTGTTAATGGTACTGTAAGATTCGAAAGTATGAAACCTATAAACTTTTATAAAGCAGAAGTGTATAAATTTGTTTTTTAAATCCTGAGAAGTACTTTGGGATTATTTTATTAACTTTGCTTCTGGACAATAGATTGATCAATCTGTAGATAAAACATTTCAATTAATGGTCAGCGGAATAATGAGCCGTATGAGCGAAGGGGTAATAGTAATAATTAATAAATTAACTAATAGAATAATTAGTTAATTAATCAATTAAAAATAAATATAGACGTATGAAGGTGAGGCAAGTAGACAGTAGTGAAGGCTGGTCCAAGGAATGTTTAATTTCATAATTAATTTTTATCTGTTTGAAAATGTGTTCTTTCTTATTCACTAGATTTGAATGCTGGATCCTTCACATAAGATTGGTGCACTTTGATTCCTTAAATGAACACTCTGTATTGAAAGTTGAAAATCATGATAAACAAAAATGATCAGAAACATTCCTCGGTGTGAAAAAATAGGAATTATTAACTGAGAAGCCAACCAACAGAGCAAAATTAATAAAAATACAATTTAAACTTTTTTTCGTTTTTAAATAGCATCTCTGCATATTTTTCAATACAATTATTTAAAGTTCACGAAAATGAGAATTGAGGAAAACAAAGTTTTATGTTTCACAATTACTTCATTTATTATGACTGTGTCCGTTTTCTTTAATTGTGGAATTTCAAGTATTATTGGGAGAATTAAACTTCGTTAGCTTAAACATTTTATCAACGTCAATCAACAAATGTAGTGAGATTAAAAAAAAAACATCACCTTTCTATACTTTCATTCTTATAGTGTTTGATGTTTTAATTACACGAAGTACTCCATTGTTTTTATCTTGTTGTGGCACCAAGTGTATTATGAAACATTCCACAATCTACGACTACTAGGTGAAAACTGGTCAATTTCAAATCAGTGTTTGAAGTGGAGCAAAAAGAGGAAGCTGGATGGTTTGTGAGATTTTGAAGCTGAAAACAATTGTGAGATGATTATAGAAAATAGATAAAATACGGCTTTACTGCGGAAAAAAACGTTTAATATTTAGGTTTTAAACATTACGCAAACGAAATTCGACAATTTTCAGATGAAATTAAGTTTTTAATCTTAACATGAAATGACTTTGTACTCGGAACAGTCAACACTTTGACTCCAAATATTCACAAATTTGTAGTTAAAATAATTAATTAAAAAATCTGATTTTTTGTGTAGAAAAGTCTTGTAATGTATACTGAAAGCTTGCCAAATTTTGTGAAGATACACGCACCATATTAAACTCTGATGGTTACGAGTTCGGTCACACAGACCGAACCCGTAGCAAGAGAGTATATCGGTGTACTATTTTGTCTCATTCCAGCCTCGCTCCTACACGACATTTCAAGAAAAAATATAATTTCTCTCCAAAGTCCCTTGCTGCAGTAAATACATGTTGCATCTTCTATTAAACCATTCGCTTCTGAAAAGATTAGTCCTGAATACTGTTCAGGGCGGTGGATTGAGGATTAAACTGTTTACAGAAAGTGGGAGTAAAAGAACTTGTGTTACTCTGTGTGTTGCACTTTGCCACCCGCACTGGTATGAAACGGAGAAGAAAGAGGGGGTATAATATTTGGCGTAGCCCTAAATAACTGTAAAGTACCGGATGGTTTAAAGTCTACTAAAATGCAGAGGGATAGTTTCGCCAACCCCCCCTGAAAAGATGCGAGATGACATCCCGCCCAACTCCAAACACTACATTTAATGACAGATAAAAAAACTTCATTCGGTTGAATTCTCTGTTATTAATTTAGTTACGAGATGATGCAGCTAACAAATGCAGTTCTTAGCTGTTCATGGTTAAGGTTTTGTTTCAGAGCAACAATTAACAATATATACAGAAGTTTACTTCACATTAAAACGATTTGAGCCTCACCATATCCTGCAAGTAGACAAAAGCCCTGCAGCTTGGTTTCTAAAGCAATAACCTGTCGTAAGGCATGTCCAAAGCACGCCACTTCTCCCTGCAGCTTACTAGAATCCATCTAGTATATCATCACCTTTACCATACCTCAATTACTTTGCAGTAAATTATAATCTTTCCCTTTTATATAGAGAATTTTTTTTTTATCATAAGACTTCAAAAACATTTTGAACACCCCCTAAAAGCCACGCATTTTTATCCATACTGTGCTCAAAAGTTTTAATAACAGAATCTGTGCAAGATACAAGAAGAAATCTTTCAAGTATTAATTGTTATAAACCTAAATGAAAGTTCGATATCCATTTATGTTAACACTAACCGAAGCTTCAAAAATACTTGATACAGGGTACTTACCACATTTTTCATAACAGTTGGTACTGGCACATATAATGAGCGTTATACTACAAAAATGGTGAAGATTTACATCTTATTATTCTCCGACTGTTACAAACTCCAGCAGAAAGTAGATTCACTTTTATTTTTCTACTTATCATTTTTGAAAATCGTTTAATTAAGCCATGATTATGGGGACTGCAATTTACACAGTGAGCCACTGATCAAAATCCCTTTTTCAAAAAAAAACAACAAAAAAACACTTTTGGTGTTGCAGTCCTTGCATACCCATTAATTTTCTTATCCTCTCCCATACCAGAGTATCAAAATAGATGTGCCATCCTCTCCCATACCAGAGTATCAAAATAGATGTGGCCAACATAAGTATATTTTGAACCCAACATTATTTTAATTATGAAGCTTCTACAGTGATTTGAATCCATTTTAAACATATTATTAAGTGTTTTACTAATGAAATAGAACACTTATGCCATAAAAAGTGGGCTCATAATATACCCATGTTGGTAATTAAATGGGATAAGTAAACTTGTGTATCATCTTGATCTTGGTCTGGAGTACCCAATTAAAATATATAAAAACTTTAAGAATTTATTTGAAGAAAATAAAAATGTCAACAACAAGTATGGTCTTGGTAAACTTGAAATTTTGTGAGCATTAAAAATAACTTAAAAGATCCACAGACTTTTTTTTATCTGGGGGTTTGAGGCAGACAGGAATGTCTTCAACCTGTTTGTTCTTAGTTTCAAGTCCAAAATAATTACTTAAAAAAAAATTTAAGGCACACATACCTTGTTACATTCTTCACCTTATAAAAAGACTGATACTAAACCAACAACCTATCTGTAATATATATATATATATGTTTTCATTGCATTCAGATATAACTTTTAATCAGCAAACATTCAAGACGAAATGCAATTTCTAAGTGCACTGTCGATGCTTACACTGTTCAAAACAACTTATATATACACACACACACACACACACACATGTATAATACATAAGTGTACATACTTAAAATTAGTTAATTCGGAAAGTATAAGATCTTTTTTAATTTATTTAGAAAATACATTAGATGATGAAGTGGAAGCATACCAATTTCTGTGTGGGAAATATTAATTGTTCTGGAAGAAGATTGAAACAGACTAATAACATGATGAATAAGAAAATTAAGAACGTTCTGATCAAACCCAATGTAACTACAAGAAATTGTACCAACCTTTTATATCACACAATATTAAATAAAATAACATTAAAAAAACACTTAAGCATCAAGACAAAAAGCCACGGCTAATGCAAATCAATCGTATGTTTGGTGTTTTAGTCTATAGTGACGAAACACACCGTGTTTCCTCGTAAAGATTTTACCACAGGTGTTACAGGCAAAGTTGCGGTGGCTCGTATGCTGGTAATGAAAATGGGTTCTTTCAGATTTGTATGACTTAAAGGGCTTTTTACATACTGGACACATGAATATTGCATTCTGATTAACTGAAAAAGAAAGGGGAAAAAAATGAATATATCACGAGCCAATATTACCACAATAAGTTTTACACTGTAAACTACTTCCTTTACCTATGGTAAACAAGTAATAAAATTACTTTTCATAAACTTAAATTGTAGAATCAAGGCCTTAAAAATATCCATCTGAAATACGTTCAAGATACTTCAAGTGTTAAGAAAAACTAATCATAATTAAATAAATAGAAATAAACCATTGTTGGTTTTAAAAAAACTTACCCAAATAAACAGTTATAAAAACAACCAAAGTAAGCAAAAAAAACTTACATAACCTGTCATTTAAACTGCTCACTTTTGTTGAGCTCATTTGACAAATTTATGTCATATAGTAGAGAAAAACGTTTTTTAACCGACTTATCTCACAGATTTCAAAGTTTTCTAAGCCTAATGAACTTTCATAAGATACACAGTGTTCGTAAATGTAAAACATTACTTTATTTTAAATGATCAAATCATATTAGTATATATCTGTTTACACTTATGCTGAATAAATTAAATCAAAGTATCAAAATGGTTTTTCTTTGGATGTATGCACATGGTCAACAGTTGACATATCTTGTCATCAACATAACAAGGTAAAGAAAATGGTAGTTATTGGTTTAACAACAGAAACTGATCACGTACATAGCTATCAATCATACGTGCATGTATAAGACTTTAGCATTACACAGAAATGTTTTAACAAAATAAACAATGTAGAAGGAAACAAGCTTTACGTCTGACAAATGAAATGATGCAAGATAAAAATGAAATATTCAGAAATGTCAAATTATACTTCTTATACACTGTAGACCTCTTCAAAACAATTAAGATGCTTTCAAACCAACATATTTTAATACAATACTAAGTGTTAATGACCCAATACTATACCTGACATAAGATGAGCGAGTCTTTAGTATAAAACCAGTTTCTATACATGCATACATTACTACACGTTGTCAGTTGACCATAATCACATTCATGTGATGATGATAAAGCTCGCTTTGGGCATAAACATGAGGTTTAAAAAAAATACACATCCTGGTGTTTCTTGTTAGGTATAGTTTTTAATCCATCACCATAGTAACCAGGTGTACAGTTTGGACTGTAGCAATCCAAAATTCAGTCATACTAAGGCTAACACAATGTTCTATCACCATGGTAACCAGATGTGGTGTTGGACCGTACCAATCGAACATGCAATCATACCAAGACTGAGAAAGATGAGCTGCATGTGGGATTTTAAAAATAAATATAGAGAATGACAAGGAGATTCTGTAATACGTATGAACTAAACACGAGTATATTTTACACAAATAATTGGAAGTATCAAATGAAATACAAATTCTCAATATATTTTGTTGAAGTCAATACTTCACACAATCGATGCAGACTACCGATGTTCTTCGGCACATTTAAGTCAGTCACTGGTGTTTCAATCGAAAATGCCGTAACATCGCATGGTTTCTAGTGAACACTTTTCCACAGACATTGCAAGTAAATTTTCTGTGACTTTTGTGCTGGTAATGAAAGTGTACTCTGCAAGACTCGTACGAATTGAAATGTTTGTAGCATACTGGACAAACTGACTGAACAAGTGCATCTTCACTTCTGAATTCTCCTACAGAAATAAAAAAAAATAAAAAAATGTAATGATTATTTCTGTAGAATCATTATAATATACTTCAGCTGAAAATATGAAACCAATCTAATATGTACATATACAATGAGAGAGAATATACTGCTTGTTTGTAGCTTTACAATTGGGTATTTTGATACTGTATCACTCACTGGATTACACATTTTCTTCCACAAAGCTGAGAGACAACAATTTAATAAAGTTTTAAATGTATTGAAATCCCTTACTTATCTAATGTATATAAAAGCCGCTTCGGAATTATTTTAATCAAGAACACTGAAAGCACACTCGTATTTATCAATAAATGCCTACAAAAGATACTTTAAAGAACCATAACTTTCACCTACAACTGTCGACGACTAGCTTAACAATTACTTACAAAACTGAATTATTATAAAATATAAGTATACCAAAAAAACAATTGGCTCGTGTAAAAACACTTTATTCAATTTTATATATTAGGAACTTACACAAACAATAAAACCTAAAAACTTCTATGAATACATAAAAACAATGTAGTTTAAAAATGCATACAATGCTTCATCAGGTGTGTGCCTTTTAAAACTTTCTTTATTCTTAAATTCACTTTAACAAGAACTGCTTAACTTTTTTCTATTTTGACGGTATTTTATCCAAACCTATACATACATCTGACAGCACTTTCTTGCTATGACATCAGAACTAATTAAATTTCGCATCTTCAGAAAAAAACTGATTAGTTCGGCTTTATAGCAACCATTTTTGTTAATGGTACTGTAAGATTCAAAAGTATGAAACCTATAAACTTTTATAAAGCAGAAGTGTATAAATTTGTTTTTTAAATCCCGAGAAGTGCTTTGGGATTATTTTATTAACTTTGCTTTTGGACAATCGATTGATCAATCTGTAGATAAAACTCCTACCATTTTATTTTGGAAACATTTTAGAAATTTATTAGAAACACTATTCTATAAAATTGCTATTTCAAAGTAAGCTTTTGTGGCTAGAAATAAGACGATAGCTAATGTCTGTAAACTAAAAACAGAATTAAAAGTTGTAATATGTAGATTGAAAAAAAATATAAACAATTATAAAACAAATTTGAAACACCCGTGTTTTGTTTTTAACAATATCAGTAACTACATAATGGCAGAGGAAATGGGTTAAAAAATTCACCATTTAAAATATTCAACAGATCTTTCAAGCAGTCACTCTTCCTGAAGATTTAAAGTTCAAGAAAAAGCAACTGCTTGACAAACAAATATTTCAATAAAATGAATTTTCTCAATCCACTTATATTGCAGTATTTGGCATATACAAGTTAATATTTTGTAACTTTAAAATTTAAGTAATAATATTATTCATCAAGGATCTGACACAGAACCAATAAGAAAAATGCAACACCTAGAGCACCACCTGTTATGTATTTAAAGAACTGTTCCTTATTCAGGAGTAAAATGCAACATTCATTTTAGGTTAGAATGGAGCAAGATTTGTTCCTTAGTTTGCCTTGGGTACATGAATGTTGTTTTTGTTTTTTTTAAACCTTAGCTTCTGACTTAACAAGAATGCTGAAAATTATTAAACACCATCAAAAGTGTTCTTTATTTTAAGAGTTGTTTCGGTGAAATTTCCATGAAATTTCAAAATAAAACAATTGAGGTGCCAATGTTTAAAATCACAGTAGTTTAATTTGTCAGACGTCAAATTAAGTTAGAATACTAAAGCTTGCTTCACGAATTAAGGAACCATTTTATCATATTAGATACAACATACATTTATATACGCAAACAATACAATAACTGGAAAAACAAAGAAGCAGTTTTATTATTATTATTATGTGTTGTTTTCATTGTCTTGCTGAACCATTCTATAATAATAATACCTAACTGTTAACAACAACAGTTTATCGAGGCCTACATTTACAGGGATCAACTGCAATGACTATAGTTAATGTTTTTATTAACACTGGTTCCATGTTTTTAATATTAACTCTTGCAGTTGTTGAGTATGTGTGTTATAATGCTTATTTTAATGTTTCACAAGAATATCTGTGGGATTCTTATTAACTTTCAGTGTAATAAAACATGAAAATCTGTTTTAATCCTGTGAAACTTAAAAAGCTTAACGAAAGAAATTATATTTCATACCTACTTGCGGTTAATTCAAATTATCAAATGAATAACTATGCCATAGATGTTATATTACACCCAGATGAGCTTATTAATCTATGGTTATTTCTGAATTTATAAAAGCAAATGTGGGAAGAAAAAAAAAAACGTATGTAAATGTGGTTTTGTTGAAGAGTTCATCACATAAACAATTCCTTTTCTTTGTTCTTGCTCCATACAGTTTTACAGATGAGACATTACTTCATTCTGGTCACTGTGGTAAGTGCGTACGTGTTTAAGTCTCTGATGTCGCCAGCGAAATGTCGCATCACAGTAATTACACGACAGCAGATTCATAGAATGGACACGCATATGTTGAGTTAAACAGTCCTTTCTCGTAAAAGTCTTGGTGCAATATAGACAAACAAATTCTCCATCAGTCTTGCTGCATAATGACAGTTTTCTTAGCTTCTCATTCCTTTTTAAAATCTCTGAAAAGATAAAAAAAAAACATTATGATCACCAACTCCTTTTATTACATTCATGCTTCATTGATAGTCAACATATAAACAACTGAATGACAGTGATAAAAATTAAAAACATTATCAGATCCATTTCAATATTAATACATTTACCGAACTGACTGTCACATAACGAGTGAAATTTGATGGTATCGGTGAAGACAAAATAAGGAGGTAGAAAGAGTGACAAACCACTACAGATGACCACAAAACATCTGAGCAAGTTACACACAAAATGTACAATGGCTCTTATTTTATTCCTAATAGTGATACATTCAATCACATACATGTACAGTGGCATTTGTATTATGTCACTTAAAGACATATATATTAAAAAAAAGTATTTTAATACTTTATTGAATATATATATACTAACACATTCTTATTCAGACTAATTACAGGTATATGTTGAAAAAACAGTAGTCAAAAACTACTAAAACAGTTATTTTTTAATGTACAGTTCATTTTACAAAATGGATAAAAAAGAAAGCTTAGCATGATTATAGATGAAGTAAGTTTACTGTTATTCTATACATATTTTAAAAATGCTAACCGAAACAAGTGCTTTTAAATATTTACTTTTGCATCAATTTGTTTGATACCCTACAACTTTACATTTAAAAATTTGCATATAATATAGAAAGGAATATTACTTCCAAAAAATGTACAAATAAAAGTAAATATTTTGCCCAATATATCACTGAAACTTTTCCGACACGATTGATTTCTAATTTTCTTACACACGTTTACACAGTCGTAGTAAAGTCAAAACATTTCCACACCAATTACAGTACGAGATATGAAAGTCATTTGATCTGCGAAGACAGGTTGTTACCTTACAAACAAATATGCATCACTAAAGGTTAAATGTTGACATTAATTTGACCTGTAAAGTTATCACTTTATAAACAAACATGTATCATGTAATGTTTTCATTTCATCTTTATGAACTCTAAAATTCTTAATCGTAGATACAGCTCACACAAGATATAATAATTAATAACATTCTAAATGATGTACCACAGGACCTAAACATGTCATTTTATATAACTTTCTCAACTGCTTGTCATATTTGTTTTAAATTTTACAAGTGTCTCAAATGAGTTTCATCATGTAATAATACATGTCTTTTCATTTTATTCCATCAATATTTTAACAAATCGGAAGCTACAAACTTCTCGGCACACACTAATGAGAAAAACTGATTAAATAAATAATATGATACAAATATTTTACACCATTGTCTCTTTACATGTACAATTTTACATTAAAGTCAAGTTTATTTTTAAATTGTAAATTATCAGAAGCTCCTCCAAAACAGTTTATTACAAACTGCACCAAAAGTTCTGGATACATTATAAATTAATGATTAAAACACAAGACCTTTATAGGCTTTTCAACCAGACTCTTAGTCAGTAATGTCATCACATTATAACATAGTTATCAAAGTAATTAGTGAATTTGTTTTCTTTTTTTAACTTTACAATATTTATGAATTTGTTTTACAAGTGTATGTAAAAGTAAATGACAGGACTAGTTTTAACTAACTGAATGTTATAGTTTTGTTTAATAATTGTTACTTATTAGTTATACTTAAAAGAAAAAAAAATTATATAAATATTTCAATAATAGCCACTTTATAATGAACAACAATTACAAGTAACAATGTGTCGTAATCAGCAGGATAAACACTGGTACATTCATCCAGTTTTAAAAATACTGTCTGTTTTCACACATGGTTTCCCTAGTTGAATATTGTTGTCTTGACTAAACCATGTAATTTCCATGCTTCTTCATATAATGTTTTTTAAAAGCTGTTTCTAGCATGAAGCTCTTTGTACAGAGCTGACATTTAAACATACATAATTCTTCATGAGTTTTCCTGTGGTGATACCATGCAGTGACACAAGAGTAATCTTTTGAACATATGTTGCAGCGATAACGTTTCCTACTTATTTTGTGTTGCTCCATATGGCGTTCCAACGTCTGTTTACTGAAAAATGGTTTACCACAATATAAACATCTAGGTCTGTCAGATAATGATGATTTTTCAGCTCTTGAAGAATCTGTTCAAACCAATAAGACAGAAGAAGAATCATCAATAACATCTTGTAAATATACGTGTGTATTAATATACGAAGTGAGAAACTTGCAAATAATACAACCCAACAACATTTTTTTATTAAAAGGGGATACCACTCAAACTCTGATTACCAACAACATATCAATATGAAGCACATGTGTCAAAACATTTAACGAGATAGAAGAGTAAAAGAATGAAGAGAAAGCTCAACCCTTTACCATCACAAACATATACCTAATTTAGAACAAAAATTTACATTGCTAAAGTGGGTATTATTTGTTTAGTAAAGTTTTAAAGAAGGCAAGTTGCCAATAATTTGTATTCAGGACATAAACAAAACTTTTTATGATTAGACTAATGAAGATGATGTTGTACTGAAATATTGAACTTTTATTTTACTTCATGACACAACTAACGTGCCACTTAACCTGCTTTTATTAATTATAATTATAGACATACACTAAAATACCCACGATTAAAATAAACTTTTACAGAGTTGGCTATAAATTTCAAGAAATTTGAGCTTCTCGATACATTTTTATTCCAATATTCACAATACAACAGACATTTCATATTTCTTATACAAAATAAAAAAACTTTGCTATATTTCCAAAAAATTGCATGTTCACAAAACCAAACAATTATTTTCACACCAATTCAGGAACAAAAATTTATGAAAATACTTATACATGTACAAGCTGTATGTTAATAGTTTAAAGGCACATTTGTGGAGCTTTATACAGATTTTAAAACCAGGCTACTGGCCTGCTGAAGGTATTGAACAACCAAAAACCTTTTTTTGATCTGTCCCATTATTTCCCAGTACTTGAAAAATCATTTTGAAAATGATCAATGACTCTAAAAGAACAAATGAAACTAAGAGGAAACATTTCAAAATATTCCCCTAATGCCTAAAATGAACAGTCTCTCTAAAAAATGTTGACTTTTAGATTGAAATAAAAACTATAATAATGGATTTTCTGAAAGCAAACTAACACACATATATCTAATATATTAAGAAAACCTTATTCATATGACATAGATCATTAACTTTCATGTTTGATTTTACTGATGGAAATTTTAGTGAATTTAAAGGGCAAACATATTACCCGATTGTATACATTGGTGAAAAATCTTTGAACAAATTGTAAGGCCACTTTAAAAGTAAAGCTAATTTTTAGTCCTATTTTAAGCTGGATAAAATGCTCATTCTTACAAAATTCTTTTGCATATTTATTTTAGACACTTACTGTTTAAATCTGTTTGCAGTAAATGTTAAACAAGCAATGCAGTGATCAAACAATGTATTCTTTAACAATGAGTTTCACATAGGCACATTTCTTTATCGTAGAGACGTGTCACACGGCGTATGCTCTTTTCTCACCAAACACTTTCACTTAGAATTATGTGGCGGTATCCCAGAGTTACAAGAACTGGAATACATTTAAAAAAATGACAGAGTAAAACAAAAGACCACAGATACTTAAATACATCATATTTAATACTGTTATTTAAATCATGTTTTGTAACTAGTAACAATACAGCAATGAAACAAAATTGGACATAAGGAGAAGATACTTTAGAAATACATACATATAAAAGCCCTGCACAATTACTCCATTAGGTACGTGTATTTAAAATGGAATAAAAACAACAACATTACAATACAAGGTTCTTTGCTGTTGTGTTTAAAAAATTTACCACCATTCATAGGTTAATATCCACTTGTTGAAATAGTTAACAAGTATGCCTTACACACAATCCTTATATTATCAGTCATTTAGTAACAGTCAATAACAAAAATCCTTTTATGATATTTTTGGTAAACTCACGAGTATCAGATATAGCTTTTTATGTACCAAGTCTATGCTGATGCCAGTTGGAATTAATTCTGTTGAAGTGGAATATTTAGTAAACGGCCATACATGGTATATATACACACGTGAAAAGTTAGTTGGCTTTGTAACACTGAGGAAATTACTGAATATTGTTGATTTTCTTGTTCCTTTGTGAATTTTGAGCACTGCTGAATATGTGGAACTGGACTGTATTTTAATGCCTTCAGGACTGGATTAATTTTGAGTATATCCTATAAATGTGTATTGTCATTCAGACTATGGGAATATACATTTAGGACACCCTGTACAATATACTGTACAAATGTGGTAGAGATAGATCAGTACATGAAGACAAATTAAAAACAACCAAATTCATGTCATTCTAATATTTAAATACCTAGTCAATGGGCCTTTAGCACATTTCTTTGTTTGTTTTATTAACTTAAAATAATTTATTTTCATTCTTCCAAGTTTTAAATGAATGTAATAGTTCTCATTATATGTCGAGTCTAGACAATATAAGCTTGACAATTATTAACTTCACTGCTGTAAGAGACCTGAATGGACTTAGCAATTCATGAAATAACCAGAGTTCAATTTAAGAATCAGACAACTGACTCTCAAACCAACAATGAAGCACGAGACCCTTCTTAGCAACTTACAATGATCTCAAATACATGTGGTTGACAAGCAAGCATGGTGTGACTGGTTTTTGACCGTAAGACCACTGGTTCATAGCAGTGTTCCGAGACCAATTGAACTACAAAAAGTTTAATTGGTTGTTGTTAGAACAAAGCAATGTTGTTAAAATGTGGGAAATCACTGATAGATAATACTTAAAAAAAAACAACTAATAAACGGGAGCACAACGGTTGTTCTTTTTATTGTTGTTGGTAGTGAATAGCTAACTAGAGGGAAAAGGAACTGGCCAAGTACCCATCATCAATATTTTTCAACTTGTAAGTACCACAATTTGAGGAACACTATCAATTAATTAATTGAATGTAATCAATTAATGAAACTGTAAATTAATTGATTAGCAAATAACATTAGTTCCAACTCTATTTAAACATCAGTATTCTTTCCATAATGGACATGAAGTATTCAAAGACAAAAAAAAAAAAGCCCAATGGGCTGTTGCTTTTGTAATTGAACATTTTTGATGTTTCTTTAACAACTCCTGATAGCATTTAGTTGGACAAATACAATTATTGAACTTTGCTTTGCTACAGCTTCATATCCTTAAGTATGTCAAGTATTTCAGTTTTTCATAAATCTGATTGTTTTAAAGCTACTAGTACTACTTTCTCATATAAATTGTAACTGACTTTTTACAAAAAATAATTGTCTTGAAACTTCTCAGTGCTAATTAGTGAGACCCACAAGATTAAAGACAATAGGACAGAATGATTTATTCATTCTGTCAGATAGGCCAACAAAGTAGCCTGAACTTCACTATTACAAATAATTTAAAAGTTTAAGTAGAATATGTGATTGTTAGGCTTTTACAGGTAACATCACATGTTGTTAACGGTATCCTAGACTGACGGTTCCAGGATATACAATTACAAGTCTTATCTTTATCTACTTTTTAAAACAAAGATAAGACTGCAGTACTATTACTAGCACACACAGTAGAAGATGGTCTAGTTTAGCCTTTACTTTGTATTATTTGTTATTATTAAAACTTAAATGAAACTACGAGTTGGGAACAGATGTATTGTTATGTTAATGTTAGGTCTACTCTAGGCCTAGTTAGGCCTATATACCGGCACTTGTATATTTAACAATAACAGAACTTCGTGTTATCTCTAAAGAAGCTTAAAACATCTCTGTTAAATTCGTATTGTACCATAAATTACTACTAGTAGCACTACTACTACTACTTAATCAAGGGTCGGTATAAAATTAAAAATAAAATTAACATGCGACCATGACATGCTTTAAAATTAGAATGTTGTATAACTTACCCTAGGCTAAGGTCCGGTACTTTTTTCTTCCAAATATATAAATATAGGTTCGATAGGTTGTAACTTTATACCATAGTTTATAATGCTTCTGTATTAATATTCGTACTAGTAGTAATAATTATTACTTTAGCTTAGGTTTCCAACCTGTGGTACGCGCTCCACTTGTAGTACGCAAGAAACTTTGAAAAATAATAAAAACTTAAAGTTAAACCTTACGAGTACGACTAAATACAAAAGTGGAGGCTAGTTTCGGTAAATTACTACAGCATTTCACTAGCCAGAACTCAACGTTCGCGTACTGTTCATTAACCCTTGAATAATTTCTTTGGATTTACCTTTTTATTAATACAAACCACTATTAATCTTTTTTAACAAATTATATGTGTCAGGAGTAAACCGCTGGCTCAATTTCAAAGGTCTGACTGAGTCCCGCAGTATAAAAAAAATAGGAACCATTGGGCTAAAATATGACTTTTATTATTATTATTTGTTACTTTGTAAACGATTTTGATTTCTTTCAATTTATCTGACAAATTAGCATATATTCACATATATAACATTACAATTTGATTAAACTACATATTTGTAATTAAAACAGTGTAGTAAAACACTACTACTATTTTCAGTTCGATACAATTAAAATATAGAGCACCTAGTGAGGGGGGAACAACCTAAACCAGACAGTTAAAAAAAATGTTTAATTTTCACTTTATCTACTTGCCATTCGTCAAGGTAAAGCATTTTTTTACGAAACGAGTTGAAATTTGATATAAAGAACATACGAAATTATCAGCATTTGGCTTGTAAAAAGAGTATGAGTAATGAAATATATTGCATGATATTCTGCAGTAGTATGCCGTCACTATTATGTCAGTGTTTTCCAAATTGTGATGCGCGTTCCTCTGGGGAGGATCGAACTAGTGGTGAGGGAGGGGTTTGGCAAGAGAGCCCAAAAATAACGACGGAAGAAACAGAAGAGTTGGATACAACGATAACATAACAAAATTATCACTTTGATTTCAAAGCTTTTGTTTTGTTCTCGCATTTACAAACTCCTTACAAGCTTTTTTTATTTCAAAATAATATTAAAAACATCTAAAGAAAATGTTCATTCTACTGTTATTACTTGCGAAATTATTTTAATGTGTGTGTGTATGGGGGAGAGGGTGCCGCTATTTAAAGTTTGGAAAACACTACGTTATGTAAATACCGATACAAAAATTTAAATATACTATTTGTTTTTTTCTATACTATGAGAACTTCTTAACTGTCTATAAAATTTCGATTTACTACATTAACTAAAAGAAAGATTTTTCTCACCGAGAAAATAGTACCATTGTCACAGTCTAAGTAATATATTAGTATATCATACCAGATTAAACAGAATTTATTACAATTTTTGAACATTTTCAGTGCTGACTGAAGGATAGAAACATTATTTAATGATGATAATAAACAACTTCAAAAAAAAAATGTTTAATTACTTGTACCGGAGGTTTATAAACGTCACAGGTTACCAAACCGATTTTAAATTATGATAACCGAAAACAAAATACAGCTACAACAATATAATGGAAAAGTGTACGTGATACAAGTGTAATCGAACAATTTTGAGTTGTTGATAATAAAAATGATAATAATAACATAAAAACAGAGAAAATCCTCAATGATAAAATTATTAATAATAATAATAAAATGTTAAAGGGGCCAGGCATTGTACCTATTAATGGAAGGGCGTCTGGATTGAATCAAAAGTGATTCCTTATATTTTCTGTCGAGAACATTTTCACAAGTTTATAACATTTTGATTGTATAAAGTGTCATATTGATTGTGCCATGTTCTTTTAAGTAATGTTCAGTAGTAGCTTTTTTGTTGTCAAGATTTCCAGTGGCACGAATGTGTTATTTGAAACGATCGTGTATTGAATGACTGGCTTCACCTGGACAGTGTTTTTAAGTGTGCAGGACTTCTCTAAGCCATTCGTCTTTGCAAAACACTTTTTTGGATTTACATGTATTGTCGTTATTAAAGGCTGAACGAGTAAGTATAGCGTTCAGTTTTCTACCAGGTTTTTGTATGATTTTGATATTCAAACCAGATCTTCTAATCGCTTGACGAAGGTGAGTAGTTAGAGGGTCATTCACGAAAGGCATAATCCAGGAAACAGTGTCTTGATTTGGTAGTTTCAGTTTTTGATGTCATTTGTTAATACCTTGTGAGTCAAAATTGTGAAATTTCTTGGTAGCCATTGGACAACAGTAGCTTTTGAAGTTTGATCCTGGCTTGCGTTTTACCGCCCATGGTGTTGCAGATTTTCTCAATTTTATTAAGTTGACCGATAATGACACTTCGTTTGGTAGCTGGTGTGAGTTATAATGTAGAATAATAGGTTTAATTAACATGTGGTTTAGAATATACCGAAGTAACAAGTTTGCTGTTCAGGATAGTGACCATGGTTTCAAGAAAGAGTATAGATTTCTGGACATTATCGGCAAGATTAAATGTGAGCATTATGTCAGTGTTGATTATTAAGGAATTCAACCAATTCCAAAAGAGAAAGGAGTTCATATACCGAACACATTGTCAATACCATCTAGTTGGTTCAAGATTAGTTTGAAAATTCCACTGAGCTAGAGATGATGGTTTAAAGAAATGCATAAAAATAGAGGCCACAACGACAGCAATATTATTGCCCATAGCAATACCTTCAAGAATATTGTGTTGAGATGGCAGATCTGAAGCTGCTTCAATCAGTCAAGAGGAGAATAGAGAGCCTTGAATAAGGGAGATCCAGAATTCACAAACCAAACGGCCCCTGTGGGACATAAGGTCGGTCCTTCAGGGCGGGTAGGGATCTATAAATCCAAAGCTGGAGAATTTGGCTGTGGAGGGAAACGGAAGTGCCTCGAAAAAACCCACTTTCATGGTCCAGGCGCCGAAAAAGTATGCCTGGACCGTGCCCAAGATAAGGCCTGAACGTAAAAGAAAGTCAATGGTTGAGGAGACGAAGGTTAGTGTCTCAGAAGATAGTTGCGGTCGGGAAGTTGTAAGCTTGGAAAGGCACGATCGTAATCGTCATCTTCGCTACAATCATGGTAGTTGAGTCAAAGAGGTAGAAGACTTCAAGTAGTGTAGGATCGTTGGGTATAAGCGTGTGGGACCGAAATCAATGAGTAAGGATACAGGAAGGTTGTTCCCTAAAGGTGGGCTATGGTTATGGTTGAGTATGCATGGATTTTCTTCTTGCGTGAGGTTTGGCTTGCTAGTCAGTGGTTGCTAAACTGTGTTTAGTGAAACCCTGGGATTCTACAAAGGATAGTCTGTGGCATTCATTCAGTATACACACACACACACACATATATATATATATATATATATATACTGAATGACTAAATAAATGTTTCTCATTTTCCACGAGAGCAGGTGTCCCCCCCCCCTCCGGACACCCATGATCAGGAGGTCCCCCACAAAGATAACAGATAATAGCAATTTTTTTTTTTTCAGTGTTGAATTTTAACCCGCAGGGACCGAATATATTTTGAAAAATCACGAGCCAGTTGATATCCATACAAGCAAACAAAATAAGAAATATTTATACGTATATAAATTTTAAGCATAGGTGGATTCCATGGCTTTGTAAAATTTCAGTACCACTGGTCTAGATAACAAACACAAACGACAGTTACATAAAAGCATTCTGAGGTATAACGTGCGTGAGGAAAACCACTGTACCTACATCTATTTTAACTATTGTGTTTTTTAAGGTACATCCTATATAGAATAATTGCAATAAAATAAATTATTGAGCACACTGAAAAATCTAGAAAGTACTTTAATGAAAATGAAATGCAACGCCGATCAAGATAAAGGAGGAACACTTTCTGAACGAAAATTTTTGGATTGGATATGAGGTATTGAATTTATTTTATACGTGTTATCTCACTTCGTTCGCCGCACTACATTCGTTAAAAAATCATTATTAAAGAGAAACTTTTAGACTATAACGTTATCAGTTTTTTATTGTGTAAGATTGAAATATTATAGTTTAGAATATATATCGTCAGATAGACATATTCAAATAAACCTTTAAACTTTAAAAGTGTCCTCATACATGCACTTCAAACATTCCAGTGAAGTGAAAATCGGAAAGTTTAAGGCTTCCCCTGTGCATGAATTTCTCGCAAAGTCGTCACTTTAGGGACCGCTAACTAGATGTATAAAGAATCTCACGTTACAGAATATCGGTCTCTGTCTCTCTTTGAACGCTAACTTTGCGAAAATAAAAAGAAATAATACACAGAAAGTACAGAACAAGAATCTTTATGTAACAAAATATGATTGGAGACAAGCAATGCATAGTCACAAAATAAAGGCAAGTGTTTGTTGTGTGTTGAATTGGTAACAGAATTGTGGAAAAACCTTTAATATATCTATTTCTCTTACTAGTGCATCGTGAGCCCTCCCTGTAAGCTAAAATAAAAAATAAAGTTGGAGAGAAACAAGGAAAAAAGTGAAAGATAAGTAAAATTGACACATGATCAAAAGTGCCAAGTTAAAACTTTTCTAAAGTCTTACAGAATATTCATCTGTACAAAAATCAGGAGAGGGTCAAGCTTTATATACTATAAACAATAATACAAACAAAGCCAAGATGCTCATACACTGCACTTTTCACATGCGTGTTCCAGCACAGGAGCATGGAGTTCCCGTACTATTACCCAATTTGCCAACAGAAAAGACAATCACAAGTGAAGTAACAGCTCTCAATGGCAACAATTAGTAGATCAGAGTCCTATGCGCACTGGAGTAAGGAAAAACTTGAGTGACTATTTGCATCAAAACTAAATTAAAAGAAAAAAATTATTTGTTTGTTTCGAATTTCGCGTAAAGCTACACGAGGGCTATCTGCGCTAGCAGTGTGAGACTAGAGGGAAGGCAGCTCTTGGGCTACTATTTTACCAACGAATAGTGGAATTGGCCGTCACATTATAACGCCACCACGGCTGAAAGGGCGAGCATGTTTGGTGTGACGGGGATTCGAACCCGCGACCCGTAGATTGCGAGTCGAGCGCCCTAACACCTGGCCATGCCTGGCCTAGAAAAAAATGAAATTAAAAAAAATATATATATGTAATCTAAGGGGATACTTAACACATGGTACTGTCCTGTACCACAAGTTGTAACCATGTACTAATCCTTTTACTTAGGTAGAGCTTGGATATGGTAATGGTTAGAAAATCTGTGTCTGACCCCTGGGGAAGGATGAGCCTATCCCAAGTGGTAGCTCAGAAACTTGTACAATTTGGAATGAGTTAGAGTTTTTCTCCACTGTGAATGTTATTTGGAATAGTCAGTAACGTATGGAACATTGTATTCTGGTACAGGCTCGTTGAGATGGGGGGAAACTGCCCAGGGGTCCGGGCGAATGAAACATAGTTATACGTAAAGCACAGTTTTGGTTTTTCTTTGCATATAGACGCTTGATACATTAAAAATGATTGAAATAATAATTAACATATATTTGTTACTTTACAGATTTAATAAATATTTATTGTTACTTTATTAACGTTTTTACGCTTATACTGTGAGCTAAAAACGGCTGCTGCTATGATTTTGTCTCATTTATGAGCTTGTTGCTGTCCTAATTTAGGATCTTTTTAATAAGTTTTTTAAGATGTTACAAAATAGAGAGAAAAGGGGCTTGGTGAGGATGTTTGCCCCGGGGCCCATGCTATTCTGGTATGTATCATTTTTAGTGTTTTGTTGGAAATTTGGTGGTAAAGAACAATCCTCTTGTCCTTTATGGAAAAAAAACTCCTCTGAACTCCAGCAACCTGTTGAACACACAACACAATTAGAGGCCATTCAGTAAGTAAAATGCACGAGGGAAACATTTTCCCCTATGATTTGTGGTATTTCCAGTTAAAACTAATATTCCAAAATAGTAAGTCGTGTAGATCCACTATATAATGGAAGTTTTAGCAAAATATATTACAAAGTAAATCTCAGTTACACTAAAACTGAGTCTGTGCTTAGAAACAAATGCAGTAGACAGGATGTGTAATACACAACAAAACAAAATGTTCTTTAAATGTGTATATAGCACATTTAAACAATGGACATTTGCTTTTACTGGAGATAAATTGATTAGGCTGGTTATACTCCCTCAAGACTTATTTCCAAAGTGACCAACTCATTCAAGATGAAGTTCCAGGATGACTAAATTCCACATAACTTAGTTAAATCGATAATATCACTTACCTGGAGTAACTAGCCTATGATTGGTCATTCTCATTCAAACATAAGCGGTTGTAACCTCGAGACATCACCGATTCCACCACTGTGGGACACTACTATCGACATTTATGCATAAGGTTCAGTTTCACAGATATAGCCTCCTCCCTTGGAGTGACTAGGTCTATCTTCAAGGGATGACAAATAACGAAGGTATTCAGAATAAAACCAATTTAAGTTTTTTGATTGGATTTGAAATCTGCTTAGCTTCCCTCACAGTTGGTTGTGGTGTTGACAAAAGTCTCTCACTTGTTGGTTCTTGGCAAAAGCCTGACTGAGATGCTGTTAATTTCATGGTTACAGGGTAGTAGATGTACTTAGGGACTTTGAATTTTGGAAAAGTAGTCACTCCTTGGTCCAGGGTGGCAGAGCAATGACTTTCTCTGAGTAGATAATTCTGAAAATCTGCGTAACCCCAGATTTCTTTGTAATCTGTACTCGCCCTCTAAGGATAATCCTGAAGCTCTGCGTGACCCCAGATTTCTTTGTAATCTGTACTCGCCCTCTCAGGATAATCCTGAAGCTCTGTGTGACCCCAGATTTCTTTGTGATCCATACTCGCTTTCTCAGGATAATCCCCAGTTTAGAGAAGATCACTACTGTCCCATGGTTCATAGCTTATTTTACATCGGTGCTCAATGTCTCAACTGCTAGGGAAAGAGATCTGACTGGTGGATTTCATCATCCAGCAGCACATCTAGTCTTTCTCAACTGGTCTTGACCAAATCTGGGGTTGTGTTGTAATGGCCTAGGAGTCCTGTACAGATCACTCTATATGGTCTCAGAATTGACAGATACCTTTTCACTTCAGCAACACTCAGTCATCCATACTTCTAATTGGAATAATATTGATCCTGAGCAGTAATACCATATTTACCTTTCTGGGTACACTAGAAATTGGTTGATCTTTCTAAGTCTGCAGTTGCAGAGAGATAAATGTCATGAAACTTAACATCATCTGTAAACGTCAGATGTTCAGGAGAGGACTACTGCTAAACACTTCTCTCCCACAATTGTCTCTTTTCAGCAACAAACTCTCCCTCTCGGTCGCAAGTATTGCTACTTACAAAAAATGTCATTCTTACGACAGCAGAAATCACGCAACGCTAGGAGCATGTACGCTGGAGTTTCTCGAAGGATCATGAATTTTCCTGGCAACTCTAGTTTGTTCCAGACACCCTCTTTTTTAGTATATAAGCCCAGCAAATAAAGCCAGCGAAAAAGTCAGAATTGCATAGATAGATAGATATAGATATTTGAGTCAAGCAAACAGTAGGCACCGTAAGTAAAGTATGTGAATCGCTGTGAATTATAGCAGGTGTTTATAAAAGTAGTTAAGTTAAAGTGACTGTGGAAATTCTGTGCATTACAAAGTTGTATCGAGAAAGAATAAACTAGTTTTATTTAAGAAAGGACTTGTATCGCTGAAGTTCCTCAGAAAGAATTTATACCAGAAATTAACAAACAAGCAGATACGCAGCACCATTTTTTAATTCAGAAGCATTCCTTTAAACTCATATAACACAAGAGTTCAATAAGGGCAATACAAGTGTTAGAAACAACAGAAAATTTCACAATAAAATCTTGTGGTCATGGCACCAAAATATCTCCTTCCTAACTACTCTGTTATATTCCGATGTTAAATTGATTTCCATAAAGAGTATGAGGTAGGCCTGTTTTATAACGTGAGGATCACCAGAGTAAATGACAGAGTAATTCTGAATTTAACTAAGTTAAGTTTAAGCAAAGAAATAAACAGACTGGATGAGATGTTTGGCACAAAATAAAAACAATCTTTATTTAATCACGAATAAAAACACTGTGCGTACCTTGCTTTCTGTACATTAGACCCCTGCCTTTCACTGGTTTTGTGAATTGTTCGACTGACTATGTTCCATTAAAATGCTTTCCAATAACAACCCAATTAAAGTCCTGTATTATAATCTTAAATCCAATGTTTTTCACTTAGTATGAAATGCTGGATTTACGTATAATGACAAGTGCTACCCACGTGACTATTCAATCTCATTTATCATAGGAGAGGCTATAACCTCTTAAGTATCATCTGACTTACCCATTTTCTTATCTAACCAAGTAAGTTTCTAATTTTTATATTTTATTTACTTTTATAACAATACTTTGTTTCTTTGTAATTAATAAACACAAAGCTACACAATGGGCTATCTGTGCTCTGCCCACCACAGGTATCAAAATCCGGATTCTAGCATTGTAAGTCCACAGATATACCGCTGTGCCACTGGGAGGGGGGGGGGGCTATAACAATACATTAAAAAGATAAAAAAACACAAGAAATTTAGTATTTACATCTGGCTTCTTGTTGTTGTTTTTTAAATTTCAGCCCCCAACGAAACTCAACCCTACTTTTTTGTAGTGATAATAAAAAATTACCCAAGAACTCAAAAAAATTCTCAATTCATCACAAAGTTACTTTATTTCATCATTTCACTGTTACAAGTGCAGATAGATTTATTAGTTATTGAATTGAATTAGTTTAAGTCTATTAAGCTAATATAAAAAGTGGCTTTTCCTATGCGATACTAATAGCAAACAATTGACCCGATAATGAACGAGGGGGGATAATGTATCTAAAGCTGATTTTGAAGCTTGATTTGACACAAGTTTGTGGGATCTAACCTGAGATTTGGGAATTAAAACTGTCAGTTTGTCTGTGTGTTATGTCAAGAAAAGGAATATGAACTATTACTATTTTTTAGGTAGTAGACTAAAGATGCAATGAATTTAAGTTTAAAACAAATGATAATTTACATTCCCTCCCCCAAACAAACATTGTACTATGGTTTATATTAGATTTCCTTTAGAAATATGTACACACACATTTTGATCTATCACATGGCTTAGGCTGAATTTGGTACAACATAATGTACTGTTTTGGTGAGTAGACAACTTCAGATACCCAACTTTGTTTATCTCCAAGAAGAGAAAGTGCCAAATGTAACAGATGACCTTTGGTCATTCCAAAGTACTCTCATGGCTAACCATTTCATCTTTCATGCCAACCATTCAGGAGTTAGGATGTTGCTGAGCCACCAAATGTTTTCTAAATTTGGGCTTGTCAGGAGAGTGATCACAGAGTCATCTGGTGGTCATTTCATCCACAACAAACCACTGGTAAGAGAGAGAGTTGTGATGTAACCAGGTATATATACAACTGTATGAAGATCAGGGAGGACTAAGTAAATTAATTTACTCTATTGCCCCTAATTAATCCCCCAAAAAACATTGCAAACTGCAAAGGGGGCACTAATTATAGTATTTGTGCACTTCCAAATTATATTTTTCAAGTTTTGATTTGTTTATTTCAATGCTAATAAGTATGTGTGTTTGTTTTTCTTCACTTTTTTTTCAAATCAAAATTATGGTAATAAAAATGGATTATATGTTGGATTACTATTGCTGTCAAAGTTACAGCATAAATAAAGTGGATTATATGTTGGATTACTATTGCTGTCAAAGTTACAGCATAAATAAAGTGGATTATATGTTGGATTACTATTGCTCTCATACAAGATAACTCTTATAAAAAAATACTGGGGAGGCATTAATTAGGGAAAATACAGTAAGTCTAAAATTTTTATATTTAAAGGCTAGATTGAAATAAAAATTGATATTTACAAATGCACAATAATGTACACGGAAAAGTGTAAGTTTGGCACTGCAGAAGTCAAATATTTACCAGTGTCGTTATTAAAGAACATTATACCAATGATAAATAGTTTTATACAAGAACTTATAAAATACTTTTCTGCTTGCTGAGAAAACTCTACAGTAGTTCACAGACACTAAAGCTTACTCTATATGCAAAAAAAAAAATCACAAGGCATCTGCAATCAATTAAAATATTTAAATTGAAAAATTATACATCTAAAGTGCTGGGAAACTGACAGCTTTAACAAACCATCACTGTATATAACAGACAAAAATACACTTTGCACAAACAGAAAACTTGTGAGTTGACAAAACCAACACCAATTTTATTTACTTTACCCTAAAAATTACACCATTTTTTGGTACATCATTTCACAGATGATCAAAAACCTTCATTACACAAGAATTATGTACATAATTATAAACTCAAAATACATTAATCAAGCCTCTTTCCCAAAGTTTTGAATAAATTGAAGAACTTTCTAATTGTTTTGGACTGTTAAACAATCACAATCATTATAAACATTCACAACTTTATTGTTTAGTTTAATATACTTAGATCATTAAGTACAAAACATGTAATAATATCAACCATACTTATAAAAATATGTGAATCTTCACCAAAATAGCTAAGCCACTGTTACCATAATGAGAGAGTAACACCTCAATTATGTCTATATAAATCTCATTTGTAATGCACAAAGTAGTAACTATACTTAGAAATACTGGAACCATTCCAGGACAGATGGAACATGTATGGAAGACAATGTAAAATAGAATTGAAAGTAGGCCTAAATCAGTTAAGTTGCTTCAAGATTAGTAGTTTTGTATTATTTACTCATTTGTATTTCCACTGCTTTGCTTCATGATATTTAAGCTAAAATTTAAACAAATAACTAAACCATCACATTTTCTAAACATTGATCTTTTTACTGCACCCACTGCAATAAGATGAGAATACCTAGGATATAATATTCTTCACTATAGTCTATTCTATTTCTGATGTTGTAGTTGAAAATGGTACTCACTATAAAAACATTTGATGTATTCTTCTGAATATTAATGTCATTTAAATATGTCAGTCATAAAAGGTTACAAAACAGAAAAGTAAAGCAAAAAACAAAAACTTTTGTTTGATTTGTTTCTTGAAGCTGTCTGTGAATATACTCAATTGCTATTTGGATTGTTTGTTGAAGATGTCTGTAGATATTATATTTGGTCACTATGGCTACGGTTGCATATGCATGCTCACAATATTAAAATTACTCGTGTTTAACTCCTTCTTTAACTGGATATACTGATTTATATTATGTTAATGAATTTTTTTTTATTCTCATAATAAGAAGGTAAGTCTGGCATTCTGTGTTAGCATAAGTGGTTTAATATGTATGTAGAGCAAAATATACAAGTACTTGAGGTTGTGGCAACCAGATATGAAGAATTGTTACGGTTAGTAGCCTATATAATTTCCAAAGTTTTCAATTATTAATTTGTACTATATTTTAATTACTATATACTAATTGTTAACTATTTTATATCCAGTGTTTCAGCTACTAATCTGATCAAATTATCATATACACTAAACATGAAAATGACCAAAGTATGTATATTGCTATGGCTACAGTTATATAAAATATCAGCCTTGTACAAGATAAAATCAGTATTATTTGCTGATTATTTATTATAAATAGCAGTACTGTAACCAAGGTTACATTACTTTATTAACTTATCAGAGAAAACCTTTGATTAAAGGTGATTCTGAACCGATATTTTTTATTTGCTACATTATTATTATTTTTCGATAACTGTGTAAACTACAACCTGATTGTCTTCTCTCAGTGTTGTTCGTGTACTAGTTGTATATGCTTCTTTATATAATCTGGCCAACTGAATTTCTTGTTGCACACTGGGCAGGCAAACCTTTGCCGAACTGGCCTGTGTACCAATAAGTGACGTTTGTAGTGTGACGGTCTAGTAAAGTTGTGGTTACAGATAGTACAGTAGGTAGTACTAATACCCCTTGGTGTGTAGCAACTGTAGGATTGCTTGTTTGGTCTCCAGCTAGTTACCTCATAAACACCTAGGTACATATAAAAAAAATAAAAAAGGGAGAACAAATTAAGCTTAAAGCAAATTAACAAATAGTCAATGAAATTATGTTCATTCATGATTTTCCTCTTCTTGCTAAACATAATATCTAGGATTGATATAATAATTTCATCTTAAATACCCAATTTGAAAACAAAAGATGTCTTAATTCTGCTTCTTGTTAGCTAAAAATATGCTCCATATTTAAACTTTGTGGTTATTATATGATGTTCTATCAAAAATAAAAAATCTAACTTCCAGGAATTTTTACTGAAAATAACAAAGCAGTTACGAGTCTCTACAAATTGGAATTCTGTTTCTGCACTGCTTTACTTTGGAATTTTACAAAATTAAAACAACTCGGGATGTTATAAGTGATTGTACTTAGGAAACAAATTGCCATTAGTAGGTTGTCACAACTTGTTTAATATTCTTAGTTTTCACAATAAATAATCTTTTCTCTACTATTTACTTTGTACTTATAAAATTACAAATAATTAGTATTAGAGATAGCATGATCCACTATTATAAAAACACATTTTGAAAATTTTATAAATCAGTAAAACAAGTACTGAATGCCAAAAATCATTTATTCTACAACTAATAGCAGTACAACCAACAATGGTGAACACCACTGTATTCAGAAAAGAAAAGTGATATTTTACATCATACTTTTTCATTCATATTAAGCACATTTTAAACTCTAGGTGGCTATGAATTTGAAATTATCCATAAAAGAAACTGAACAAGATTTATAAATATTGTAATAATGGAAGTTTTGGTAAACATGGTAAAGTTTTTAAAAGTGTATATTTTGATGATTAAAAATGTGCTCCTTCTGGAGTTTACACCAGGATAATGAAATAATATATATATATATTTGCAAAATAGAAATATTAAATCTGTTACAGAAGAAATGAAATAAATTTAAAAACATTAGCTTATTAAATACCAGGCAATTACAAAGAAAATTTGTAAGATGCAAATTATTACAATTCTAGCCTATAAAATCAATAATTTAACTTCACCAAGTCATTACCCCCCCCCCCCCAAGAAAAGAAAAGAGGGGAGTTAATGTATTATGTTTTCAAAAAAGTAAGTATCTTCCTTTTTTGGGAACTTATTTGTCTAGGTAATCAAATAATGTGAAATATGCATGTATGTACTATTGTTGTGACTTTTTGCAACTCTAAACCTATTTTTACCATTGGACATTAGATAATTTTGTGCATGTCTTGCTATATAAGTAACTGAATGAGAAATCAAACTTTGTACAAAGTCCCAAGATTCTTGCGACTTCCTCAAGTATGTACCGGGTCTATCATGAAGTAAACGAGTTAAACTGTTAAACATAAGAAAACTGAGGACATTTCCTTCCACATGCTCGATAACACAAAATTACGCATATTTCTATTAAATCAAAAGATTATAACACTAGTTACATTTTAGGTATCCATGAATTTTATGGATGAAACAAAGATCTACAGAAAGAACAAAACAAAATGATTAATGAATATTACAAAAGCAAGTATCTGTAAATACAACAATCCCTAAACTATTTTAATAGCTCAAAATGTAATCTTTCAAATCTTTGACAAACAAAAAAGAAATATATACAAAATGTCTTGTTTCTCGAACATACAATTGCAAAAGATGATTTTAGAGAGGCTCTTACAAAACAAACAATTAAATAACACGTATGAAGCACAGAATCATCCAGAATTTACATATTCAGTTACATAGTTTATATTGTTATATACAAGGCTAAACAACACTGGTATGGAACATTAAAGTTTACTCTCCTTTCTGACCGCTGTCCATTTTGCATTCTTGGCAGTTACAGATACAAAAATATGATGTATAGATTGCATGTGAGTCCTCAGGTTATCTCGCCAGTTGAAAAGCTTCTGACAAACCTGGCACTGAAACTGTTTTCTGGCAGGTTTGTGCATCACCATGTGTCGTCTCAACGTGTAGATGGTGGAGTAGTTCTTGAAGCAGACTGGACACTGGATCTCATCTGGCAGAGAAGGACCTCATTTAGACAGACAATGTTGGGAAATACCACTCTTAGTTCAGTTAAAATTATGACATAAAACTGACAGAAAAATTACATTATTCTCTTCCCACAGTTAAATCGGAGAGCAGTTGTTGTACTGTAACCAAAGAAAACTTTATATAACTCATTTCCTTTATTTTTCTTTCTTCGCTCTCAATTCAGCACAGTTCTCGTTAACATCCCCATTCTAAAAATACATTTAATATTACTATACACTTCTTACGCCTTTTTTTTAAGTACATTATCACAAGGAAATTTCAAAATACAAAACTTAGTTTCTGATGTTTATGCTGTTTTGGGAAGGTATTTTCCTGGACTTCAGTCATCTAAGATATAATATGCAAGTACACTGTTTCAGAAAAACTTTATCGATCACTCTTTAATCCATCGATTCGTAAAACAATGTTATAAAAATTAAACACACAACATTATTTCTATGAATAAACAACTAAATACATATATTTATAGGTATTAATAAAAATAACACACTTTAATCTTAAAATATAGTAAATTCTCTCTGAAAATACAGAACTCTACAGAGTATAATGAGTCAAAAGGACAAAATTGTCTTCAGTTTGCAAAATACATACATTAAGATGTAGAAAGTATCACAAAACTTTTTCTTAAATGTTTAAAATAATGAAAATAGATTTATATATGGGAGACATTAAGAACAACTGTTGTGTAAATTTTAATTTACTGAGTTTTTACATTATCTTATCACAACAATTACAAACTATTAATGATTGTTAGTAGCTTAAACCATGATAAAAGTGTCAAAAAAGTTTTATTATGCACGATTTCTCTTGTCATTACTGGTCTGATTATATTTAACTGCAGAAAACACATCATTATCCACGAAATCAGCATTAGTAAAATGTCAATTGAAAAAACCCTACGAGGCCTTACATTTCACAATACATTTTTATTCATAATACATCGTAACATATTACGTGAAATATTTAAATTAATAATTAAAGATCATCACTGTAACCAAAACTAATATTCTACTGAGATGAAACTGGGGTTTCAAGCTATAACTTTAATTGCATGTACACATGTTTGAATGAAGGAAGCCCAAAAAACAAACAAGAATATGTTCTCCATATCCTTGTAGCTAGTTACAGCCCTGTGAAAGATATCTCTATAACAATAGTCGAGGCATAAGAGACTCGGAGATATTACTTCAAGAATATCTCATGATTTTGACAAATGCGTAATATTTAACAGAAGACTCCGATTTATTTTTAAAGATTCATAAGACACGGCACTGTAAGTTGAGAATTGATCACAAGGACTAAAAAGAAGTAACTTGTAAATTAATGAAGCCAATTCTGTGTAACAAACTTACTAAAATACTTAATTTTATAAATCAACACCTCAGAAAAGTAAATAATTAGAATATACTAACTCATCCATTAGGTATAATGAGACACATTTACCCAACTTTTTCTTTACATCATTTTAAGTTTATTCAATATTGTATATAAAATACACTGCATAACAACATTAAAAAAAAGGGATACATAAAGTTCTTCACTTTCTGTAAAAAGGTAATTTTAATAGACTTGTATATAACTTTAAAAGTGACTTTGAGTACATACATAACCCTAGACTTAAGAACTGCACTATTACAGTTCAAACTACATTTTTAAACATTGTATTAAAGTTACTTCATAGGCCATTACCTATCTCAATAACCAACATAATATTGCTGTAGTTGAAACAGCTACTAATTTTACCATTCTCAACTAGTAGTTGTTTCAAAACCTTGAGATAAGGTCTAAGGACAAGCTTTGTACATGACATGACAGGGTAAAAATGTGGTAATTAGGGTTAGTAAAAAAATGTCTTACTATTCAATAGATCATTTGCTTGTAGTAGAGCTCCAGATTCAAATAATGTTCACTGGAGATGTAAAAGTGGATCTCGTAAGATCCATTTGACTGTAATTCATCTTGTTAGAGAAGTATTTTTTACAGTAAAATTCTCAGAACTATAGTACACACACACAAAAAAAAAAAAAAAA
>NW_013667175.1:197852-208390 GCF_000517525.1 Limulus polyphemus
TCCTAACCAACAGGCCTCTCTTACTTTCATCTTGCAAGTCAAGCATCCTAACCAACAGGCCACTCTTACTTTCATCTTGCAAGTCAAGTGTCGTACCAACAGGCCTCTCTTACTTTCATCTTGCAAGTCAAGCGGCCTAACCAACAGGCCTCTCTTACTTTCATCTTGCAAGTCAAGCATCCTAACCAACAGGCCTCTCTTACTTTCATCTTGCAAGTCAAGTGTCGTAACAAACAGGCCTCTCTTACTTTCATCTTGCAAGTCAAGTGTCGTAACAAACAGGCCTCTCTTACTTTCATCTTGCAAGTCAAGCATCCTAACCAACAGGCCTCTCTTACTTTCATCTTGCAAGTCAAGCGTCCTAACCAACAGGCCTCTCTTACTTTCATCTTGCAAGTCAAGCGGCCTAACCAACAGGCCTCTCTTACTTTCATCTTGCAAGTCAAGCGGCCTAACCAACAGGCCTCTCTTACTTTCATCTTGCAAGTCAAGCGATCCTAACCAACAGGCCTCTCTTACTTTCATCTTGCAAGTCAAGTGTCGTAACAAACAGGCCTCTCTTTACTTTCATATGATAGCTATGTAGTAGTTAAAGTTTAAGTAAAATTAACATAAACCATTTTCACAAATCTTTGTTTTGCATAAAACCCTACAATAATAGTAGGAATTTGAACAGAAATATATAGGTGTTAACTTAAGGCTTAACCAAAAATCCATTTTCAGCCAGAATCAAAATTTTTTAAACATGGCCAAAGGCATATTATATTTTGGAGAAATATTAACATTAATCTGATCATCTTGATGATGCTGTCTTAAAATACTGGCTTTTCATTTATGTAATCCTTTGAATATGTGCATGACAGACTGACTGAGAATCACCATGGTGTAGTTCTAAAGGAAAATATAGCACCTCTCCTTTAATTTTTATAACCTATCACATCCGTGACGTCATTTGCCTAACTTGAAAAACTTTTAGTTATTACAAAAGGATTCATTGTTTAATAAAAACAATTGGCAAATATTACTTCATAAATGGAGAATTGACATACTAATTAATAGTTCAATTTTGAATTTTACCATTTCTTCGTAACTCCACGAGTAAAGAATTGGTATAGTAACTGATAGCTTGATTTTTAATTTTAATTTACAAAAACATTACCATTATCAACAAGTTAAGTAAAATAAGATCATAAACTTAAACTCAAGAGACTAAGTTTTCAAACAATAATAACTAATAACCCTAACTGTTACTCATTCTTTCTCCTCAAAACACTTTACTATTACTGCTGAGATGCAAAAACTTAAGTTTCTCGGATGACTTATTTTGCAATGTCTTCATGAAATAGAAGATAAATCACTTTACAAAAAAAGTTACTCTGAAAAAACAAAAACACGTAGAAATGAGTTCGTTGAACAGTTTAAAAACGTGATTAACCACTGAAATTCATTAAAATACCTTATGATACTTTTAATACAAACACAATTCTCTTCATAATGTGGAAACAAAGAATTATTGAGAAAGAAATTTAAATGAACAAAAGATGGTTTAAAATATTGTGGAAGGCAGTCCGTGGGACTTTACATCACAATTTGGATCAAATTTATCTTCACTTGCCCCCATAAGGGTTGCATTACTGTGATGTAGTACGTAAACTACCATCTTGAAGAAATATACTATACACCAGAGGAGGAAACCCACATCAGAAATTATGCGATCATGTCATTCTCACACTAAGTATCCAGTTGCATGGTTTGACCACGAGACAAGCAAAGTTTTGATTTACCATACATTCGTGGTATAACAATAAATCTTAAGTGATTCATTGAAAACACAAACAAATTCCCCAGCATCAAATGCTTTCCAGTTCACTATTCTACATGATCCTAACACACAAATAGAAAATTTAAACAATTAATCAAGGATACGGGAAACATTATTAAACAACATCATTTAATTTAGTACAATATTTTTAAACAGCCAACAACATAAGCTAAAGTGTCATACATTACATATAATCGTATCTTCGTCTACTACACACACGAGTCTACTGCATCCTGTGATTGTTTGTTTTTTCTACGAATACTAACAGGTGTTTACCTTACCTTTTTTTTAAAAATAAGTCAGAAAGAAACTATTGACACATTATATTGTTTAACTCTCCCTAACAGTATGTCAATAAATAAAAATAAAATAAAACTTAATGCAACCTTGAAAATTCTTCAAACAAATTACCAAAATAATACCATTATAATAAGAAAGAGGAGTTTCTTCAGTATGCACTACAGAAACTAAGTAATATAGCAATGGGTAACAAGCATATTTTTTTTAACTTTGCTGTTTTCTTCACAAAATACACTTCATTTCATGAAATGGGAGCACATACGAAGTGAAAGTGCCACTGGTGAGTTCATTGTCCTTTTCTAAGTTTGTACAACCTTGCAATGTTAACACACTCCTACAAATCCCAAATCAATTTGGCACCAAGTTAAATCTAATATTAGAGTTATAACTTTTTCCCTAACATGCGTGTGATACATCAAACTCTCCAGTTACAAAATGTGTGAACAAAGTCAGTTTTTTTATTTTCCAAAACAGACTTTTCATATACACACATTTAACAGTAACTGCATCACTAAAGGATACTCAACTTTTTTATTGCTTTCTAAAAATATTACCAATGTATAAGAGTAGAGCTTTAAGAGAAATATTTCATTTCATGCAAATTATTTCAAAAATTTCTTGGAAAAAATGAAAACCATGAGAAATTACAATAAAAAAAAAAATAAAAAAATTGAAAGTATCTCTTAAAATTGTTTGTAAGTTTCAAACCTTTATCAAGAATGTCTAAGATAATCAGCTGCTCATGGCTTTTAACCTCATTTCTTTGATTATAACTTTGTATGAAATTCGTAATGTCTTCTACTAGTGTTAATTCCATGCTTTTTTAAAATATTATACAAAGTTGACAAATCAATGTCGGTGATCTGTGGAAAAGTATCCCGGTCTTCTCTGACAAACGTCTGCAAGTCCTTCAATGTTACCCTGGTATTCTGTCGTTTGTACTGCACCAATAACTCTTCTTGTTTGGCTGATAGCTTGATGGATTGACTAGAGTTTCTTCGAGGTTTATGCGAAGTACAATTTGGTTGCTGGTTGCCAGTTCCATGAAGATTATATTTCAAATGCAGAGAAACAACAGACTTCACTAATTCTTCCGTCACATTTACTTCTCTTGCCACAGTTTTAGCTTCATTACCATTCACAAAAAAACTGTTGATTATCATCATGTATGTTTTCTCTGACACACCAACAGCTTTTGGAATATCATCATACATTTCAAAAAGACTGCTACCAAGATCTTGAGGAACCTTAGGTTTTATTCTTCTGTACCCTAGAAGTAAAACAAAAGAAACTGCCACATTGTTATGTATTTTCTAACTCAGCATTATGGGATACGATAATAAATTAGTGACACAATAAGTTACATGGTTTTGTGTTTCAAATGCTCATGTTTTTATCATGAAATTCCAAGTTCGCAGATTTAACTAGACCATATTGTTTTAGTACTTGGTGTAATGTTGACAGAGAGATGGAGTTGATGTTTGAAAAAACATTATGGTCTTTTAAAATGAAGTCCTTAAGGTCTCTGAGTGTTGCATATGGATTTTCTATTCTGTATTTGATCAAGTTTGCTTCTTGGTCTTCACTAAAGATTTTGCTGAGTCTTGTCTTTCTAGTCCTAATGAGACTATAAATATATCTATGAAGAATTTCTCGAGTTATTCCAGTCACGTTCAGAAATGTCTGAATCTTCATACCCCGTCTTATGATGTATTTGATGATACTATCGTGCAAGACCTTTGGAAAATCTTCATTTCCAAGTTCATCAAATCCTCCAGTCCAAGAAACTATAGAAAAAAAAAAACAACCGGCTTGTACTGATACGTACTTGGTACCACATGTTCAATATTAACTAATATACAATTAGTTTCATAATCAATTAAAAGCTAAAACCACTTCATTGAATTGTAAAATCAGCAGTAAACACATGTAGTATCTGAGAAAAAAGAAAAATATGTAAGTTTCTGAAGCATACACATAGCAATCTTGTGGAGGAAGGAATATTCATAAATTATCACAAAATATCTATATTCTAACATAAGGCCTAGAAACACATACAACCAGTTTGTTATGAATCACTGACACAAACAACATCACAACATACTGATGCAAATTGATAGCTTTTAACAAATAACTTTCACCATGTTTTTCTGGTCATTGGAATCTTTGCTACAAAGCACGAGGATCGCTCTGATTACTAAAACTTTGCGTTCTTTATTGGAAAGATTTGTCTCGTTAGAATTATCTTTCCAATTCTTTGTTTTTCCAGAGAAATCTGTAAGTAAACAGAGCAAGTATTAAAATCTGATAAAGAATAAGATGAAATGTTCAAAATTCAAGATATCGTAGATTTAATCACTTTTTACATGCACGCACTTCTTATCAGCAACAACGTTTACTAATAATTCTGAACCGTCACTAACTGAAATAAAGAGTGATAAAAAACAAACATCTTATTAAGTAACAAATATGATGGCTCAATTGAAGAATGAAGAAGTAATGTCGAATATTATTATGGTGAAAATTTCTCACAATTTTCTTGTCTGGTCTCGTGGCCAAAACTTTTAACAACTTGCTTGTCTGATGACTTGTTATCCAGCATACTATTCATGCAGAAGACGACAACGTATCAGAGGTACACCAGATGATGGTTCAATTTCAGATATAAAATAAGCAAGCATTGATTGCGAGAAACTTCCACGATCACCAGTTATAAATAGAAACAATAATATTACCTTCAACATTACAACATTTAAGTGATTAATATTCTACAGCCAGAAAATTATTTACAGTGTTTTGTCAAGTTATTGAACTGTAAATGAATACCACAACATTCTGAGAGCATTGTGCACACTAAATTTGAGATTTTTCCACTTGTTAAGTTATTCAGTAATCAATTTCTGACAAAAACGCCCTAAAACTAAGACACTTTGATTAGTCACGTAAAAAGAAAGAGACACAGTGACATGTTTACTTTTTTGCTTGAGTCACCAGTGAGAATTTTTTCTACTGAAGATAATCTAATACTCTATTAAACCTACTCAGTGTAGTTACCTTTTATTGTTTGATTAACACAAGTCACGTGCTGGTATACAACAGCAAGTTTCTAGACTTGGTTAAAAATACAAATTTAACAACACACATTTACAAAAAACCATTTCTGATACATACACACAAGTTAATCAAAATGAAAACTACATTATAACATTAAAGTAGCACATTTACTATACACCATGCCTTGCTCCTTCTAATCATACTTGGTGTTTATACATCTACAGTAGCTTCCTCCATATTATTTATGCTAGGAAGCTTTAGGTTGGTTTGTTTGTTTTGAATTTTCCACAAAGCTACACTATTGGCTATCTGCAATAGCCGTCTCTAAGACTAGTCAATACCACCCACTGTCAACTCTTTGGTTACTTTTTTAACAATGAATAGTGGGATTGACAGCAACATTATAACACCCTCATGGTTGAAAGAGTGAGCATATTCAGTGATGGAGATTCGAACCAGTGACCCACAGATTGCAAGTCAAGCACCCTAACCACCAGGCCATAGGGAAACTTTAGCAAAATAAACTTATAATCAAATTAACTGATGGGGATTTTGGAAATACACATAAGTAGTAGACTCTAAGGTTTAGTTTAAAATAGGAGATGAAAATGAAATATATTTGAATTGAGAGAGAGAGAGACACTTTATTTGATATGTTAACCATGATCATTGAATTCAAAACCAAAGCAGGGACTTTCCATAATAGTTGTATACACATTTGTATTCCACATTCAAATGGACACTTTGATGATGGGTCAAAATTGAGGGACATGTGAACCCCAGCATTCAGTTTTATAAAATTTCTTATACAACTCACAGTTCAATGTGTTATAGGATCAAAGAAATAATAATAGCAGCAAACATATAATCTTAGTATACTAAAAAATGATAAAATTACTACTCTTCCTAAAAGCATATAGCTATGAAAAATAGCAAAAATAATACTCTTTAAATATTAATAAATAGAAGGCATTGAAATACAACAATGATCCATTTCTTCATATTTGTGATGTATTTCTAATGCCCTTAGTTCTCTGTTAAATAATAAATCAGTGTACGATTATTTTAAATTTTTCTATTGAAAATAGAATGTATACGATTTACTTGATTTATCTGATTATTAAACCACACGTGGTTATCTTCTATAAATTAAGTCTTGCAAAAAAAGACTAAAATAATATCCACATGAAACACTTTTTTTTTCAATTTGTAGTATTTCAAAATAATAAAAAAAACATACAAAGGCTCATACTTCACTAAAATAATCCACATGACACAACTGATAAAATTTTCCTTCAGAAAAACTGCTTTCTTCACATCTCACCCATTTAAACACCTTAAATTTAGGTTATAATTGTGCTAGTTTTGATTGTTGGAATTTATCTCATTCCGGTTATATTTGCCCCCAAAACGTTACGTAATGGTATTTTATACTTTATTAGTTTAAAAGCGTTATTTATTATAAATGGTTTGAGTTGCAAATAAACAAAAGTTAAAATGGTGATGATGATTGTATATGTGTAGACCACACACACTATAGTTGCAATCCAAGACCGTAAAATCAATCCATCTGCAACAGCCCATCATACCAGAGAGGACCATACAAGAAAATGGAATAATATTAAAATAATGAGATATGATACTTATATGCAAGAAAAGAAAAAAATAATTATTCTACACCACCTAACTCAAAAAAAAAAACTCAGTCAACCTAGCATATACATCAGAAGACTTCGATACCCTCCCAAACCATTCAAAAAGTTGATTCAAACCATAATGGCAGACACTCCAGTCAAGTGCAAAGCAGAAAAAAACTTTCTCAAAGGAAGGCCCATCATCAACTCCAAACTCCTCTCACAAGTAGTCTTTCTCGGGACTTTCCTGAAGATAAAAGTAGATTGAAAGCTAAACTGTAAGGTATACACTAATTAGTATATAATAATGATAATAAACTAAGTAATTAATCATTTGCTTTAAGTGATTGTATATGTTACTACCAATGATAAGTCACTTTTGACTATTGGGGCATTAGGGGTATTAATAAATGATATATACACACCTTACTTACACAAGTATTAGCTAATTTAAAAAGTCTATTTCATGTCTGGATTCTATTTCTACACTAGCCTAACACTAGTTCTACCAACTTTGATGCTGTTAAAGTGAAGATATTAATATTAAAAATATCCGTGTGCTTTTTTGTAACCACACAAATACACATTACTGGCAGTGGCACATAATACACAACACTACAGACTCCGTTTTCTATGAACCTATCTTAGCTTAAACTTTATGCCCAGCATTTCTTACAAGTTACATGGAGACTGAAAAACAAAAACCTTCAGAATAAAACTTTCGTTACTTGTATTTGTGGGTAAAGAAATTCTATCATTTCACTTTTCCTCCTCAATTTAACAATAATGAATAACATGCTTGGTGACAATAAGAGCAAACTTGGTATGTTATTTTCTAATTACACCTTTCAGAGAAATCTTCATAAAAATAAATATTGTTTATTAAGTAGAATAAGGCTTAAACTTTAAATTTTAATACAATAAGCAAGTTTCATGTTTTGATACAAAAATTACATTGGCTAAAAAGAGAAACGTTACATAATCGTGATTATGGATTTTCTTTTCTCATACATAAAATTAAAAACACGATATACACTCAACTATTCATCATGCAACTTCTATATCGTAATATATATATATATATATATATATATATATTATAATACTAATAGTAATACTCAACATCAACCTACGTCAGTAATCGATGTAACTTATGTCATGATATTGATAAACAATGTATATTTACTGGTCGCTTGGTGCAAATAATCTTAAACGAAAATTAACAATATGTTCTCAAGCTAACTAAATTCAACTTTTAAAATCAATACATAAGAAAATTCAGTTTGTGTCAACTTACACTATCAGGATCATAAATCTCAAAAGTCTGGTATTTTATTAAGTAAGTTCACAAAGCTTAACTCTTAATATATGACTCCGAGTATGAAATAATCTCAGTGTCAGTCACATTTGTTAAAAAATAATGCAAATTCGAAAAGTAAACTTGCCTGCCATCTATTGTATGGCATTATCTATGATACATCAAAAGTTTTGAACATTTACGACACTTATTTGATAATAAAATCTAAGTAATATAATTATACATAAATTATTGTTTCCAGGTAAAATGTTTCAAAGTATATTATAATAGATTTTGTTACTAAGAGTGACAGAAGAAGAAGAAACACTAACAATAAAATTGTGGTATTCTCAGATGAAACTGATTGTTCATAAAAGGGAATAAGATAGGCCCGCATATTAACAAGATATTCATCCAAGATATTTTCTACGGAATAATTCTGAATTTTCTGAATCTGACTGAGTTCATGAAAGAAAGATAATCAAAACAAATTTGAAATGTATTGAAAACCATCTATATTTTAACACAAACAACAGGGTATGTATTTAGCACGACGTACAGTCCACTTTACCGAAGAGCTAAAGCCTATTTAGGTTTTGTAATATTGAAAACAGTCTATGATATCTATCTAAGTAGTTGTTACATTTATGTAGAGACTATCCAATGTCGCGTGCAATACATTGTCGTCGAGAATATAGATATTTCTAGCAGGCGGGCAGATGAGTAAGTGATAAACATATAAATAGTGTGAGACAAGAGAAAACAGCAGAAGAGAGTAAAGTCAAGGCCAAGAGAAAGTTAACTACTGTAGAAGTGATAGGCATAACGATTAACATAGGCCTAACGTTTAATATGTTAAGACTAACAGCAGAAAAGGTGTAAAGAATAATAATTTATTCCGCCAAAGCATGGTTCTAGAGTAATTGAATCAGTCTGAGTGCACTTTGACAAAAAACAGACAGAGCAAACGAGAAAACAGAGGACTGGAAGTAGAAGTGCGGCCAAAGAAAATGTTAGAAAACGAAAGTTAACCATCGTAGGAATGGATAGCCTGGTGTTGGTATGTTAAAGTGAGATGAACAATTTTCTGACACTTTAAGAGAAAAATTTATCTCGCCAAAGGGTGTTTTAAAGCAGTTGAACCTGCCTGTGTGGACTATGACAAAAAACAGACGATTATTGGAAATAGGCCTAAACACGAAATGCAGACGAGTATCGAAGTTCAGAATACAACTGCAGTAACTCAACGAGGCAAAGTAAGTGAATTATACATGGAATACTAGAGCAATAGAAATAGAAAAAGGTAGTTCGGCTTGTCAACTGAAATTCTAAAGCAACTGAATAGGCCTAAGTGGACTTTTGACAAAAGGAACAGAGGATATTTAGAAGAAAGAAGACCAAACATTTATCGGTTACTTGTGGCACAATTGTAAGTAAATCACAACACAAAATACTAGTGCTATAGTAATAGAGAAGATAGTTCGGTTTGTCAACTGAAAGTCTAAAGCAACTGAATAGGCCTAAGTGGACTTTTGACAAGAAGAAAAGAACTATATATAGTGTTTATGACATGCCTATAGTCTCTAAAATGTAAAGAATTTGTTGTACATACGTTTAACTTGTTACGAATATATATATTATTTTGAAAACAAGTGGAGTGTGTGCTGTTCATTTATCATTGAATTTATCGCCAACTAGGTCACGGACTGTAGAAAAGTCCTAAGCCCAACAACACAGTATACTGTTACGTCTCTGTTCGTTAGTTAATTTTCTGTAAATTCGTTCCGACGAAACTTTAGCGACACAAGTCCTTTCTTAAGTAAAACTGGTTTATTCTTTCCGAATACAACTTTACGATACACTTAATTTCAACAGTCGCTCTGTAACAAACGCTATAATTCTCAACGAACTTCTCACGTGCTTAACAATATTCTCTCTGATTGCAGTTCAATTACTCATTACCTTGTTATCCCGTCACGTTGTGAACGTCTTATATATACAAGACTAACACATATCTAGTAAATGCTAGGGCATTCTTGAAGGAACAGGATATTTCTAGAAAGAGGTGGCGTGATACTAGTCACGTGACCTCGCTGACGCAACAATATGATACTGAGAATGTGAAGAAAATTTTTTATTCAACTTTATGCCCAATGCAAATTTCTCTTATAATGGGAAGTTTAAATTTCACAAAGTTGCTATCAGGAGAAGGTAATGGTATCAGTTACGCGAGGTGAAATTCGTGCTACAGCTAAGGCATGAAGAAGGTATGACTACACCACAAACAAATACATATATTCAAATTAAACGTATATATCCATGGCAACGTTCCTACAAGCCACGGTTATTTTTTGTTTGTTTGGAATTTCGCGCAAAGCTACACGAGAGCTATCTGCGCTAGCTGTCCCTAATTTAGCAGTGTAAAACTAGA
>NW_013667175.1:209346-216763 GCF_000517525.1 Limulus polyphemus
TTACCTCTCTCGTCCCGTCACGTTGTGAACATCTTCTATATACAAGACTAACACATATCTAGTAAATGCTTTGGCATTCTTGAAGGAACAGGATATTTCTAGAAACAGGTGGCGTGATACTAGTCACGTGACCTCGCTGACGTAACAATACATTTATACTATTAAGAAGTATAAGTGAAAGCCTTTAATTGGCAAACATAACTTAACATCTGACATACTGCAAATGCAAATATAAGTGTTCTTAAATCGTTTTACAATATTTCATATAAGTTGAAATTTGTGAAAATGGCTTTCGTCATTGCTCCTGACCTTATTCCATGTAAAATATGGCTCAGCGATAAGTGTGCGTGCTTACAACACTAAAAATCGGGTTTTCTTACCCATGCTGGGCAGAGCACAGATACCGCACTATGTAGCTTGCGTTTAACAACAAACCGATCGAAACAAACCATGTAAAATAATATTTGAAATTCTGACTACAAGGAAATGGTATTCAACGTGTCACCTTTCACTTTAAATAAGTTTAAAGTCAAAGAAATTAAACACTTTCTGCTATAACAGTGTAAGTAAACCTGCAAGGAGAGCGAATTTTCACTTCAGTTTGTTCTTCTTTTTTTCTATTTATTCCTTACACAGGTTTTCCTTTTAACGGCTATTAATATTTGTGTGTTAATAATACTAGAAATAAGCGATCTTATAACACTAAATATGTTTTTTTTTAATTGGACACTCAATGTTTGATGCTATAAGGCCGTTTAGTTCTTGTATCAAAAAGTCTTATACAGTATATGCACTACAGAAATTAAAAATTTGCGTGTTGTTTTCTATTCAAAACAGAAGAGGGTTCTATAGCCCTGACGTCAGGTTTAGCACGTGGTAAATTGAGTAAGATCGAACACCAATAAGAGAAAACAAGAGTGGTGGTTGGTGAAGCTCAAGAGAAGATCGAAAATATTAAGTTTTGCGATCCCTTTGGTACTTAGTATAATATTATAAAATATTTTAACGTGCCAAGGAAAAATTATCATGATGTTGCATATGCATTATAAATTAATGTTAGCTTGGGAAGCGCAAGTGTATCCATGACTATTTATTAGTATTACGCATACATATTTTTGTGATTAGGCCTAATAGTAATAATAATACTATACTATTACTATTAATAACTTGTTTTAATTAATACGTGAATCTGAATGACTATATTACTATCACTGTCAGTATATGTGTAATTTATTAATATTCTGGTTAGTCATGTTACTCGGATGTAAAGTGTTAATCAACTAAGTTATTGTCATGTCAGAAGTTAGTTTTAAACTTGTAAGTTGTACTGTTATTATAATACTACTTGGTACTAATACTATAGTATTATTAACACTAATACTGAGTAATAGTACTTGTAGTAGGATATATTTTACATAACCAGTAATGACAAGTTTTAGTAATATTTCTGATCCAGAGCATCCTAAAGTATTGTGAGTACTGAAATCGACCTAAATCATAAATCCAGTAAAGGTAAGAAAGACTGAGGATTACAAATAACGAACCAGCACTAAACAAGGTTTTCCCAGCATTTAATTAATTAAATAAATCAGACTCGGAGATCAAATATACAAGCCTTTCTCATTTTCAGTAGACAGTGGGCAGGTGGCTAAGGATTACAGTTTGCTGATGTTATTCACTTTTAAATATGATAGGAATTCACCTGGAACTTATAGGCCAGTTAGTCTTACTTCCGTAGTAAGAAAAAATTTAGAGTGGACTTGAAGTAATTAGAGTAAACTGTTACTAGTGAGTCAATGCTTGGATTTTTGTTGTTTATTATTTACTTTAACGATTTTTATTTTGGTGTAATTAGTAAAATTTGATGACAGTTTTACACACTCTAATCTTTAATTATTTTTAGTTATATTGAGGATGCTGAAGTACAACAGAGTGAGAACAGTTGGATAAATGGCCTTTAATTATGAGTGTAAGGTAATGCATTTGGGTCACATATATTTTAATATAAAGGGGAGCTTGCTTGATAGCATGACTGAAGAAATGTATCTTAACATAGTAACAGATACATTATATTTATAGGATCTATTTATGGACATATTGATTAAAAGTCGAAAGAGGAACTTATCTCTATAGATTATTGGTGGCCACCATTTGTAATACTGTTTAAAATTTATTATCTATCTAAGAAAGTGCATCGATATATAAGAAAGGATTTGGGTTATTAGGGTGATTCTGGACATGGAATATCTTATAGAGATAAGTTAAGAACCCTTAGTCTGTTCTCTCCTGAGAAAAGAAGGGTAAAAGGTGTTGAAATTTATAATGCTAGTCCTGGGATTGGTAGGATAGATTATAATGTTAGTCCTGGGATTGGTAGGATAGAGGCTTCTCATTTCTTTGTACTACATTTTGATAATAGTAGAATGAAAGAACATAAATTTTAAGATTTGGAAAAGAAAGGCTAGACTCCAGTCAAACAGTTTTATTTTTTAAGTGCATGATTAGCTTATGTAATGTGTTGCCATTAGCAGTAGTGGAAGCTGGCACTTTACACAGAGTCTAAAGGAGATCTTTAAAATACAGGGTAGGTTTAAGTTTTTATTTTCTCTCAAAGAGGGATGTGCAGAGAGACAGCCATAAATACCAAATGTCCATTTATGTTAAAAAAAATACGGAAAAGATAGAGGAAGAAATCCTAAAAAATTATTGTTAAAAACATTAAACAGACATTTCCTTAAAAGTACAGTATTAATAATGTCAATCAGGTATGGTAATGCTTTCTGTACAGGCTCAGTCATGGGCTTTTGACCATAATATCTAATGATTATTTGAGAATTGATTGTTATATAGTTTTTGTAATAATATATCTTTACTGCAATTGTGTGAGGAAGCATTTACTGCACTTTTGGGAAGTGCTGTTTTAATGAAGAGTGGGTAAGATTAGAACCGAAATATACAAACAAGGGGTACTTATATTAGCTGGTAAAAGTACCACACAGTAAATCAATGTTTTTCTTCCCTTTAGTAAATATAATTATGAAAATGTATATTTTACGCATGTAAAAAGCCTGGAATTTATCTATAGCAGCCATGAACTTGTGTTATGTTTGCACTAGTTTTTCACCTCGTTTAAAGTGTTTCAGATTTTTTGAGATTTCTTTATTGGTCAACTGCACAGTAAGATTAACTAAAATTTGTCAAACCATGAAGCAACAAACTGTTATTGTTTGTGTTCTTTAAGTAAAATCTGTTCTATACTTTCTTTAATGCTACTTACAGTAAATGTATTGGTTAGAATATTTAATGTATCTAGCTTTATTATTTTTAATGTTTTAGCATGATATTTTTATTATAAAGATTATTTTAAATTGTTAGCTTAGTATGTAGATTTAGGACTAATTAATCTCTTAAACTGGCCGAATCTTGTGAGATATTGTGATCATGGTCCAAAATATCGCTAGCAATGAGTGTATTAAACTGATGAAATAATATTTTAATCTGTTTAAGTAAGAGCAATAGATTTATCAACTATACTCGGCACTAGTTTGATTTTTAGTTCTGATATGTGTAGGTAGCTTGCTTTCATAAGAAGGCACTATTAATTGATTAACAGCAAAATAGGTGACATATCGTAATAATAATAAAACCCAAAGAAAACATTTAGATAAATTCATTATGAAAAAAAAATTGAATTATATAATTTACTGTTTAATCTTTTCTAAAATTGTTTTAGTTATGGAAAAATTTGTGGTATTAGTTATGAAATAACGATTACAAAAAAAATGATGACATGTACCTAGTATGGAAACATTCATAAATTTTTTGAGGCTTAAGCAGTTTTATGCTTGGCTGCACGTGAAATGCAAAAGAAAACTTTCCTTGTCGTAAAGCCTAGAAATTATGAATTTAGAAGCAGTGGAGATAATTCACTTTTCAAGCCATAAAAGAGTACACATCAGTAATAAGACAGAAAATAAAAATCTTTTTTTATTTATTTGTACAGATGTTGATGTGAAATTATTACTAGTTTTTGCTAGGACTTCAGCCATTGTTCATTGTTTGTGATTACTGAGTCAATACAAAGTTGAGGTATTTGTTCCAAGGGTCAGATTAGACATCTCTTCATTCTAGTTTTAAAAGAGCCTTCCTTTCCTAGTTCAGGTATGTCTTTTTTTACAATACCAACTATTCAATCATGTGACTTGTGCTGAAACACATCGAGTAACATATTTTTTGTAACATTGGTGGTGGAAGATATGCTAATGGATAACTACTTTTAACTTATTCACAATGCAAGATACACAGTTCGTTATCTACTTTGACGTAACATCAGAAATGTTTTGTACTTGCAACAAGTATCTTACCTGTAAGGAGACGTTAGTACAGGTCATAAAACAACGTAAGCTCACGAGTGAAAAGCTCATTTGCTCTTATTGTTAGAAGCATCAGACTTTTAAAAACTGAGTATCAAGGACTTTAAAAAATCTGAGATGATACTTTGTGCAGTTTATATATATTCTGTAGAAGTGTAAGCTCTGGTAAATTATATAAACATAACATCACCTCAGTATTCAAAGTGTGGGAATTTTTCTAAAGGGTGTATCAATTAATTCTACCATGAAGAATGACATGTAGAAGCCTTTGTATATTTCTAGTTGGTCATAATAATTTTACAACAAAAATTTATGTTAATTGGAAAGAACTGATTCTCTCTTACTCTTTTATTATGTGAAATGTATTTGCTTGTATGTCATGGGTCGTATGCAAAAGGGCAAAAAGAAAACGTACATCTAATGATAATACATATAAAGCCTGTGAATATTCTAGATGATTGGTCCAGTGTACTACTTGGAGTTGGAACCACAATTACTTTTAGGTTAAAAATAGTGCTGGCACAAGTTAAAAAAAAATCAGTTTCTCGTAAAATGAAATGAACACAGTTTCAAATCACTGTAAAAACTTTTAGTTACATATGTAAAAATATTTATAATTTCCAATCCTTCCTTTTCAGGGGGAGAAGCAGTTTTTTTGTGTAAAGAATGGCTTTCCCATCTTGTTGTGTGATTTAGAAAATCTTCAGTAGCAACTGAGATTCTATTCATGTACTGAAGATTTTCAAATAAAACAAAGGTGTCATTTAATGATCTTCTGGATAAGTGCCAAAAACTAAGATCTTAGATTTGTTTCATTATTGTGGTGAAAATAATGCTGCATGCAAGACCCAAACTTTTATTGTATTGAAAAAAAAAAGTACTATATTTATATTCCAAAACTGAACAAACAAGTATTTTGACTCTCTACAAAGGTAACTTCTAAAGGACAAAATAGAAATAATGATAACAAACGTAAATAAATTTAGAGTAGTTATATACACTAGACAAATATAAAACTGAAAATAAAATCACAAAAATGTGCAAGTTAAAAAAACAAAATTCACTCACCCTGTTTTCATTCCAATTGGAGATCATTCTACTTTGCCATACAAACATCTATGCATGTATTGAATTTTCTTGGACTGATAACATTATCATAACCCTACATACACACATAAGAAAATAATAAATTGTGAGTAAAATGAAAGTCATTAACCAGGAAATGTTAACACTACCAATGATATCAACATAACTGTTGCCATAATTCCAAATAAGAAATATTGAAATCACATTATTTACACATTATCTCTTTTAATATTGCTTGAAACTAAACCCAAACCCAATCAATGAAATTGTAAGAAACCTGTTTTGAAACTTATTTCCAATGTAGAAGTGAATAAAATAACAGTATGATCAGAACAATTATAAGTCAGCTCCATAAAACAACTATACACTGTGTCACCAGAATGTACAGGTCAGCACTGTACCACGAACAACATACAACCTTAGTCACAAGTACGAAAATTGAGTGCTTTTAAGTTTAGAGACTTTTGAGTTGTAAGTTTGGACTTGATTTCTAATCTGAGCTTTGGAAGTATTTTCATGTAATAGAAGATAGGAACTTTTATGTATATATAAAAAAAACTTAATTGGCAGCTACAATGGGCTTTTCTTTGATTTCAAAAGTTTGTGTTGACAGTTGTTACAGTAAGTTAAATCACTAGAAGTTTTGTAATAAATTGTCTCAAAAATTATGTGTGAAAGTTGTTTTTTTCTGGGTTTTGGTAGTTTTCTATTTCAGCTTAAACATTTATTTGTGTGTGGGGGAGTAGCTATTTATTTTGACTGTTATGTTCTGTGTAATATGTGACCATTGTTCTGTATGGTAGAAAGATTGTCAAACGTATATAGTTATATTTTTCTTTCTTTGTAATGACATGCTATTGTGTTCTGTTTGTTTAGTGTTTTTAGAAAAAACTTTTACAAGTTCTTACAGGAATTAACTTTACTGATTTTAGGAACTGTATTCAAGATAAGTTTAAGCTAACATCTGTCACTAATACAATTTTTTTTCTTCTTATTTCAGGAACTTTGTGGAAGTGTCATGTGTGTGAAAAAGTTCTAGCAACGAGCTCAGGTTTCAGGCGTCATCTAAACAGCCATTCAGGGCATTATATAGAACAGACTTGTAACATGTGTTTCAAGTCATTCAGGTGGAAAGAATCCTTGCTGCGGCACTTAAAAGCAGTCCATAGCTTGCAACAGTGACTTCTATGCTCTTTGTTTTATTGTGCAGTTAATGGCTGTGACTGTAATAAAAGAAATCTGAAATTTAAATAAAATTTTACTTCTTAAATTACCTTGTTTTTTAATTTCTTGAACAACATAGAGCATCTTGATGTACCCATTTTAAATCTTTTGAAAAAATGAAGATTTTGGGGTACACATTTTGTAATTTAAAAATCACAAGCCTGGGTTGTACTTTTCATTTATTTTGGTGGTCTTAAAATCAAATGTTATTGGCTTGAAAAGTAGTATTTAAAATCCAGTCATTTACAATATATTTATATTTAACAAGAGTCTGTTTTGTTTTTCATTTATTAGAGGCATAAGCGCATGTATATGCAGGATCAACCATGTTTGATTTAAATAAATATTAACTTTTTGGGTGAATAGAATCAGATTCAATATGATAACATTTGAAAAAGTCTTAATTAAGGATCTCATTTGAATAATTACTATGGAAGGGAAGAAAATCGAATGAAACGTACAAAAATTTTCTGATATCACAAAGAATAATTGGTGGAACCGTTTTTGTGTGTTGTGATTGTCGAGAAAGAAAATGGTGTACTGGCCTTGAATACAGTTTGCTTGAAATTATTCTGCATCTTAATTGTGTGTGGAAACTGCCATGTTATCAGAATAACTCTCTTTGATAGGCTAGATGCTTTTTTACTTTCATGTACAGCATGATTTGAGTGATAAACATGCTTGTTGTGAAAAAACTTAAAATACTGTGTTGTTTTCGTAGCAGCCAGGAAAGT
>NW_013667175.1:217114-232323 GCF_000517525.1 Limulus polyphemus
ATACTGTGTTGTTTTCGTAGCAGCCAGGAAAGTGGACCAGAGAAGAATGGCACTTTATTCAAGCCAATGCCCGATTTGTAGACAGATCTTTAGCAAGAAGGGAAATATGCATCGACATCTGAAAGGCCATTTTCCTAACGCAAGAAAGTTTGAGTGTGTTTCATGTGGCAAAGGATTTACAAGAAATGACTCATTAAAATATCACACGGTCATATGTAAGAAAGTTTACCAGGGAGAATCAAATGGCCTGCCATCGAAGATTTTGTAGCAAGAGAGAAACATAAAAAAACATTTTAGAATATAGAGAAAGATATAGTAAGTGTGAGTACTTAAGTCAATGTATAAATGTTCAAAATGTACATTTTTAAGAATTGTTAAATATACCATACAAGAAAAACTAAGAGAGTGTAATAGCTTGTTTCATTATATAGTTACTGTGATTGTAGTTGATCAGTGGTTTTGTATAGAATTAGTAATAATGTTTGTAAATTAATGAATTTTATAATAACTTTCCAAATGTCTCTGATCGGTTCTTGCTTGTGCATTTTGGACCACGAGATTAAAATAATGCTCAGATTGTTAAAAAAAAAAGTTCCTGCATTTTGTTATTGTGACCTTGATAAGGTTTTGGTAATTTGATAGTGTGTTTATACATTCCAAAGAATATTTTTGAATTAATTACTATCAATATTTGTGACTATTCTATGTTTGATATTATAAAATGTTGTTTGTGGTGTTAAAGACATTTCTTGCATGTATATTAAAGTTGTTATATATATAATGTAATATTATTAACAAAGGTTTGTATTCTAATCTAAGCTGTTACTTGGGCATTTCATATTATGGCTTTCTCCCTTAAACACAATAATGCTCAATCTTGATGTAAATTGTGACAGCTGTCATGTTGATTGTTACAAGTTACGACAGCTCTAATGGTAACATGTAAAAGAAGGGTGCCGTTGTTCAGGGTGTTAATGACTGTTATTGGTTGAAAGTACAAAAACTGACTACTCCATAGTAAAGCTCTCGAGAACTTTCACTAACACAAATGGTAAGTACTAATACAAAAGGGAGTGTAAAGTAGGGACTTGTTCCGGGGCTTGTGACATGTTTTATGGAAATTAATACAAGATGTCGATTAACTTACTGTTGGTTTTTTCTAAGTAATTATTGTATTTCTGACCCATACGTTTTTTAAGTACTGATAGTGTGGATGTGCAGTGAAAAGTTCAAGTAATTTACGTTAAGGAAAACTTATTAGATAGATTAACCATTGTGAGTAACTTAATAACTTATTAATAAGAACTTACAAGAGAAAGTAATGATGAGAGAATAATAATGCATCAATCACAATTATAAATGTTGTCATATGAAGTTTTTAACAAATTTCTCAACCACTAATATATATGCGAGTGTGGCACAGTTTTAAAAGATTTTTAACAAATCATACATTAGATAATTAATGATGTGGGAAAAATAATTTTAACTGTTAAAATAAGTATTATTTCAAAGAGTAATTTTTCTCATTTGCCTGGTATTTTGTGTGATATGTTATACAAGAAAGTGTTGTTTTTGTGCCAATATTCAATAAAAAAGAATTATTTGATCCAAAATATCTATAAAACAATTATCGAAAAGATCAATAAATATTCTAAATGTAAACTTGGAAAACATTTTCATTTCAAAAACAGTTATGACTTAGTTTAGTGCTTGAATTTAATTTAGTGTCAAGAATTATGAATTTTCGTTATTGTGGATTATGACATTGCATGAAAGTTGTTATTGTGAGTGATTTAATATTACCTTGTTACGTGACATTTGACAGAGAAGCTAACAAAAAATTAAAGAGTTTCTGTGTCACAAGAAGAATGCAAAATTTTAATGCGTACAAAATCCAGGATATGGAACGATGTGATTTCTTTCACTAGGGTTAACTCTTTCAGACCTGGCATGGCCAGGTGGTTAAGACATTCGACTTGCAATCTGATGGTCATGAATTTTAATCCCATCCCCAAACCTTCTTGCCCTTTCAGCTGTGGGGACATTATAATGTGATGGTCAGTTCCTCTATTTGTTGGTAAAGAGTTGGCTGTGGGTGGTGTTGACTAGCTTCATTCCTTCTAGTTTATCATTTCAAAATTATGGACAATTTGCACAGATAGCCTTTGAGTAGCTGTGTGTGAAATTTGAAAAAACATACATACAAACAATAAACTCTCTATTGTTATACAGCCGGAAAAATAAAAATTCTGTTATCTTAATTTGTTACATTTGGTTTATCATATGAAGAAGACTTGCAGAAGTATAATTTTATTTCTACAAAATATATTAGTTTGCACACTGAGGTGCTATATTAAAAAGAGAAGTGATATACACGGTTCATAATATTTCTTTACATCATATTTTCTTTTTGTTGTTCTAGATGTATAGTGAAATCTACTAAAGATATGGTTTTATATCTGTAAGTTAAAATAGAATCAGGTATTTTAAAGGTATTGTGATTGTTCTTACTAAACATTGTATGCAAAGTATTAAGATAAACATTCCTCACACTGATGATGTAATTTTTTTATGAATATCTATATCAGTCTAACTTGTAGTATTTTTTAAAGTTTTTTTTGTAGTAAAATTACATTTGTTTTTTAAGCCAGATTGAATTTGGTTAGGTGTGGCCTTGTTCAGAGCCGTACCAATCGTAGATGGTACTCTGTGTGAGCTATAAATTCTGCAGCCTTCCTCAGAAAACGTTTAGTCAGTGTTGACCTATTATTGCCCCATACAAGTCAGTGCTTTCTCTGGGCACACTGTTTGTACTGCCCTTCGTATGGCTCTACACTTGTTGTTTATGGGTGCTGTCCTGTAGATTGAAGGATTCCAGGTTTCAGATGTGATGTTGCTGAACATGCTCTGCACTCTCAGCTCTGGAAGTGACAGTTGATCTTGTTATCTGGTTCAAAGTCCTAGATGAAAACCTTGGAACAGAAGATGCTGCTGTCTGACTGCTCTCTCATTTTATCAGAGATGTCTATACTTGAACCCTAAAGATTTCTAACTTGGCTCTTTAGTCCACATTGGCATAAGTTGTCATTCAAGTTTAAACTTTCATGTTTTAGAATGAACTTAAGCATCTTATTGTAATCATCCAATCATCGGTCTAAACCTTCTTTTCCCATCATTAAAATGTTATTTTGTGGCATTTTATTTAAACTTCTCTTCCCCAAACTTTCCCAAGAGTTCTTGATGATTGGTTTTCCTTAAATTTTGACAATGTTTAGTAAGTTTGATAAAAAAATCTTTTCCTTCGTCTATTTTAAAAAGTTAATTAAATTCTTGGTATATAGCCAGTTGCAGTGCAGCATGAAAAGTATTCCATATCATTGGTCTGTTTATTTAATAATTTAGCCCAAGTGAAACCATTTACTTAATGGAATATGAATTTAAGGACATCCTTTTCTTCTGTACTTAAACTTGTTGCAATTAGTTTAATCTTTTTTTATTTATATTTGTGATATTGTTTAAACCTTTAATTTTCTTTACACAAATTTTATCATTCAGTTTAACCTTTATTATTTTTAGCATCGAGAAAACTGTATGGTTATAAATGAAGTGATTTTTGAGATATTCAGCACACATGGATGTACATAAAAAGAACTAATGATTGCTCAAAGAAAAATTCTAGTTTGTATTATTATTATTATTACAGGATTCAGTTAACCACTTTTAGTATTTCATTTATTTCTGCTAACGATAAGTTCTCGTGGATAAGAACAAAATATTTTTGTTACATTTGAAATTACACACTGGTTTTCTGTTCTCCTGATTCTGAAATTTGTTGTTGCTGAATGAATATATCTTGCTGTGGTGTATCTATCTTTTGAAAAAATAAAATATTTTTTTTTAAATACCTGTTTGTCTGCAAAAATGTCTTTGAGAGTTATTGACAAAAAAATCTTACTTGATTTGTAGAGATTTTTGTAACAAAGAAAATATGAACATTCTTAAGTACGATTGATTATTGTTTTAAAGGGAATAAACTGACGTAAATGCTTAAGTAATCCATCTGGTGAATACTATACATCTAGTGTGTATCCACTGGGGTACTCTGTATTGTGTAATAGTTGTTCGAAGAAAGGTATACGAGATGTTTCTTAGAGTAAGAGATAATTCTTTTTTTTTTAACTTACTGAAAGACATGTGTTATTGGGGAATGAAAGTGTAATTATATTATCTTTTATTTTTCAGGCATTAAAAAAAGAATGAAGTATATTATTACATTGACTATCATTCCAAACATAAATATAATATCTAAATCATTTTCACTTTAATTTACATTGCTAATCGTCATTTTTATTTTTTTACTATTATACTGTTTATTCAAATAAGCTTTTTTTTTTCTAAAGACATTTATGTAGATAACAATTTGCAACGGGGATTTGGAAATTGAATCTAGGTTTCTCCTAAGTGAGATGTTTAAAACTGTGAAAGGAAGTGGAAATAATAAATTAAGCATGTTTTTTTATTCATCCAAGTAACTGAGAAGTAACATGAGTGTACACTCTGTTGTTTATACTTAATATATTTACATTATTCAAACTGAAAGTTTAATAGTTTTTTTTCACATCAAATTTATCCTAGGTTTATACTTCCTAACTTTATACATTCAGAAAATGATAGTTCTTATATTACTTGTGCAATTCAAGACTGATAGAAATTTTTGAAAAAAGTTTTTATTTGTGTGATGAATAATGTGGTTGTTAAGCAAAATTATCATCTCTTAATTGATTAATTTTAATAAACTAATGATAAAATTTATGATACGCAGTAGTGCAATTATCATTAATTGTTATATAGATATATATAAGTGTAAAATTTATTGTTTTTAACAGCATGGAACACAATTTTTAATATTGTTTGACTTTTAACTTTTCAAGCTAGGTATTATCCTTTGAAATCAGAGGTTACATAAAAACAATGATTTTTCCAAAGGACTTGTACTTGCTAGTCTTTTTTTTTCTATTGTTCATCCTTCTGGTGTGAGTTCATACTTATTCCAAGGAGTACTACTGAGAATTGTACAAGTTAGTATGAGCGGAGGTTATCTCTTTAGAATATGTATTGGGTAGTCTATGGTATTCAGGTATGCTGATATTGAATAAAGCATAATGTAATAGTTTAAGTAGCTAAAAAAGATCTTACTAGTAAGTGCTAATTGGCTACTCAAACTAGCCCAGTTGGTAGAACATGAGAATCTTAATATTAGGGTTCAAACCCTACATTGAGCAGCAGCTTTCCTTTTTTTTTTTTGTAGTTTATTTGTGTTTTCTATTTCTTTGTGTTGGCTTTGAACCAGGTGAGTTCTCTACCAACTGAGCTAAAGGGTTAACCCCCTAGCATCAACCAGTAAGGCACGTTTTAACAACTCAAGCTACTACAGTAAAACAGCACCACGTATTTAATTGTGAATACCTTCAAAATAGTCTGTTTCTTGATATAGTAATCACTTCATTTCGATTAAGAAAAGCCTTTTGGTTTTACGCAAGAAAGTTTATGGTTCAATCATTAAAATATAAGTAAGTTTAAATATTGTTTGCATAAAATATGTGCACATGAGATAGTTTAATTTAAAAGTGTCTTAATGGCAGTTGCTAGGGGTTTAACACTTTAGCTCAATTGTTAGAAACCTTGTGTGATGTATGAAAATAATCGGGCAATACTGACAGACCAATGTTCTGTCGAAACATGTAGTATGTTCCACCATCAATAAAACCTTTCCTTTTGCTTATAAATCGTTTTTTTACTTACCTATTATTATATTAGCAGAATGTGCCTCATTACTCAAGTAACATTTCAGCTCAGTTAGTAGAACCCTCGTGTTATGTATGAGAGGATCCAAGGAACACTTTAGTTCAGTTGGTAGAGCCCTATCTTGATGTATGAGAAGACCCATGTAACAGCTTAGTTCAGTTGGTAAAGCCCTCCCTTGATGTATGAGAGAACCCATGTAACAATTTATTTCAGTTGGTAAAGCCCTCCCTTGATGTACGAAAGGAGCTGGAATATCACATGTACACATATATAGATACTATATTACATTTCTTACTGGTCAACAGAAATGAGGCTTCCTATTTATGTGAATGCAATATGTTTGTATTTATATATATATATATATTCCATTTAATAAAGAATATTTGAACACATAGAATCATTGTAAAAAGCATTTGATTTATTGCATAATACCAACACATTTGCATTAACGACTGAGTTTGTAGTGTTGTCAAAGATTGTTATTTGTGCTTTCAGTCAGATTTTAGAAAACTTGTTAGGCTTAAGCAAATTAATAATTCTGATTCTTCTTCCTTGGTGTAGATAATCAGTTTTCTGGCATGTGGATCACCGAAGAGTTTTCCAGAATGTGCAGTGTTTGTGGGAAAATGTTCACCAAAAAAGGAAACATGATAAGACACATGCAGCAACACAGACTGAAAGTCTTCAAATGTGACCACTGTTCTTACCAGTGTTCAAGATCTGACAATATGAAACGCCACAAATACAATCTCCATGGATCAGCAAAAAACCTAATTTAATAGGCAGTGTGTGATATTCGAAATTATTATTATTATTATTGTTTTTTATGTGTGATAGATGTATATTCTTAATTAACTTCTTATACATAGTTTATTGGCCCAGCATGGCCAGGTGGTTAGGGCGCTCGACTCGCAATCTGAGGGTCGCGGGTTCAAATTCCCGTCATACCAAACATGCTCGCCCTTTCAGCCGTAGGGGCGTTATAATTTGACAGTCAATCCTAGTATTCGTTGGTAAAAGAGTAGCCCAAGAGTTGGCGGTTGGTGGTGATGACTAGCTGCCTTCCCTCTAGTCTTACACTGTTAAATTAGGGATGGCTAACGCAGATAGTTCTCGTGTAGCTTTGCGCAAATTTCAAAAACAAACAAACATAGTTTATTCACCGTGGGAACAAGTCTTATTCACTCTATATGATGTATCGTGTATGTAAAATACAAAGAAAACCTTATGTGTATTTGCTGTATGTTCATGTGTGTGTGTACATATATATATATATATGTATATATATTTTATTTTTACATGAAGATGGTTCAAAGCTGATGTTCCACTGAAAACCTCTTGGAAACTTATAGGCTGTGAATAACGCCAACACAATTTTATAGCATGTCATTGAGGTTACTAGGCCTTTTTACCTCTAGGTTCTAATATTTGAGTACTTGAACTTTTGTTTTGACTGAATTAAGAGAAAATTTGCATGTGCCTTAATTACTTTGGATACCCTTAAATACTTCTTTTGTGGGGATACATTATACAAATATGTTATACCTGTTTAAATACCTGCTGATTTAACCCATTGACTGTGGCTGCTCTAAGTGCATGTAGAATTTTTGCAAGCCGTACACCATATGTGGTACACTCGCCTTCAACTGCCGGAGGCAGATCATACCCTATAGGGTGTATCAGCAATCGATGGGTTAACACAAGTGGACGGTTAAGATAGCTGTGGTGTGCATTGTCTACACTAGTGGTTCTCAAACTTTTTTTTTTCAGACCACAATGGAATCTATACACTGTACTGCCCTTTCTTTTATTATCCAATCTTTCCACGGACCGCCTGAAGGAAGCTTGTGGACCACAGATTGAGACCCACTGGTCTAGACTTTGTACAGTATTATTTTCACGCTGTAAATTTATATGTTGTCCTGACAAAGTTAAAATTATGTTGCCTCATATTTTGATTAATGTAACAAATACTTCATACATATATTTCTGAGAGACAACTAAAACTGGTCATGTTTCTATTTCTGGGGATTTCAACAAGTATTACTAAATTGTAAAACAAATCTCCCAACAAATGTAACACTTTATGATCATGTAATTTCATTTACAGTTGATATTACTTCTCTCGGATTTTTCACGTGTTAATATTTAAATCATTTAGATAATTAAAATAATGAATAGATTGTTTGAAGTCAGATTAATTTGGTATACTCACCTGCTTATCCAGAACTGAGAGAAGAAGAATTGTAATATATTTGATCCATGTGGTTCTATAGATGAGCACTACCTTTAAAATGGCATCATTCACAGTTATTTATTTAAACATTGTTATAATTACACAAATTTTAGATGAGAACATGATTGTAATTTCACATTAAATTTGGATTACTTATTAATTTTGTCCTAGTGATTAAAATTCTTTTTTAAATTAAAGGTATTAAAAATTAGTTATTAAACAGTTTTGAATATTTTAAGTTCTATTGTAAAAACTGTTTAAAGTTTGTGTAACTGAATTACATTGAATGTGCTAACAATACAACCATGATTACTAAACGGGAAGTGTTGAATATCATAGAATATTTGTTTGACATCTATTAGAGACTGAATAAACTGAGTAACATGACAACAATCTTGTTGTAGGACTAAACTTTTTTTATTATTACAGATAAAATACAGAGTTTGTTTTGTTGTGTATCTGTTTTTGACTTAATGCTTTTGTTATAGCTTGCTGACCATTTAGAATAATGCAAACATTAATTAATCGTGCTGTAATTACTTTTACATCAATATCTCAAAACATTTCAGTCGTACATTAAACGGTAAATCAGACGAGTTAAGAATATTTTGTTTAAGTTGACATATTTCCAAAAGTTGTCTATTTAGCTACACTTGGTACATCTTTTCACAGATAACCGAGGACCAGATTACTCTCACCCATCAAAAAGGATGTGCCCCATCTGTGGGCGAATATTTTCCTCCCAGAGCAATAAGATCAGACACATGAGGTTGCATTCTGTGGCTGATTGGAAACATTGTTGTAAAATGTGTGAGTTCTCTTCAACTCGAAGAGATGCTCTTCGGCATCACATGCGGGTTCGCCATGGATACAGTGCCGACCTTCATTGAATAACATCAAAAAGATAACTTTCCTAAGAAAATTGTTATAGTCTAAGCTTATATGTGCCTAGGTTGTAATATTGTGGATAAAGAAAGCAAGTTTCGATAAAATGTAAAAATTAAATCAGATAAAATTTTAGAACACCTTGATTTTTTTTGTCTTCATTTCACAGTTACATTAAATATTTTGTATTAGAAGAACTGACAGTCTTTAAACTTACCAACCAGAATTTATACTACTATAGCTGGAATATGCAAAGAAATATTTCTATAATTTTAAATACATTTCTTTTTATTCATAAAATTTTAAAGGGACAAAAAGGAGCTTCCAGCTCCCAACTATAACCACCCTTTACTACTTATGTATTCATCCAATCTTTTCTTGAACTCAGTTAAATTTTCTGCCTCCACCATCCTTGAAGGCAGCTCAATCCAAAAGCTGACCACCGTGTTTGAAAAGTAATACTTTCTGAACTAGAGACAACTCTTACGCTGCCAAAATTTGAATTTATGACCCCTTGTACTATTGTTTTTACTACTAAACAAAAAAGTTTGATGTATCTATATTATCAATACCCTTAATAATCTTAAACAGTTCAATCAAATCCCCCTCTGACCCTTCTCCTCTCCAGAGAAAAGTTTAGAGATTTTAGTCTCTCCTCATAGGAAAATCTCACCATCCCAGGTATCATCCTAGTGGCTCTTCTGTGAACCTTCTCCAATAATTCAATGTCTTTCTTGAGGAAGGGAGCCCAAAACTGTACACAGTACTATAAATGAGGCTTTACAAGTCATCTATACAGTAAAACAATAATATCCCTTGTCTTGTATTCAATATTTCTATACATGCTACCCAAAATCCTATTAGCCCTATTGCTAGCTACGATACACTGTTTAGATGACTTAAGTGATTTTTCGATCACAGTACCAAGATTTTGTTATTCAACCACAGTATTTAATGTATTCTCATTTGAATTGTTTAAACCTACATGCATCACCTTACATTTTGGATAGTTAAACATCATCTGCCACGTATTGGCCCAATGCATCAAATGATCTAAATATCTTTGTAAGTCTGAAGCATCTTTGATACAGTTAGTCACCCAAGAAAATGTTAATGTCATCTGCAAACTTCATGTTAACCATTCCAGAGTCAATATCATTAATATAAATCACAAACAGCAGAGGACCCAGCACAGAGGCCTGAAGCACACCGTTTGTAATTGTGATCTAGTCAGATCTAACTCCATTTATTAATACTACTCTCTGCTTTCTACTCTCCAACCAATTTTCTATCCAATTTAATAACATTTTCCCCTACACCCACAGATTTAATTTTTGTAACAAGTCTTTTTGTGAGGCACATTATCAAACGCTTTTTGAAAATCAAGGTAAACCTAATCCACAGTATTTCCTTCATCAACTCTTACAGTAACATCCTCAACTTAATATATTGCATTCAAGCAGATTTGGTGGTTTTAATGTTATTTTAGGACTTAAAACCACATATTTTGAGTAAATGAAGCTTTTTTTTTTCTTTCAGGAAAGTGAAGTATTAATTAATAGTGAAATAACTGATTGAAATACGTACTTCTTAGCAATAAACCATAACAAGTTATGCAAAATTAAAATTGTGTATCATACCCCCATTCTTTGACATTAGTTTTGTCAGGAATATGAGGTTTTATTGTATAACCAGGTTGTCATGCACAAATCTTAACAGGAACGGTAACGATCCTACGTTTGAGAGACGTTTATAAAGTAGTTAAAACGGAAGAATTTCTATTTTAAAAAGCTTGTAATAAATACATTAATGATAATGTACTCGTGACATTTAGAAATAGATATACAAGAATGTTAAAACAAGTTGTGACATAATCAACACATTAAACAAGGCATCTCAAATAATCTTAAGTGTATCGTAATGTTTTAAAGTGATTTGTGTAAACCAGAGTTTAGAAAATTATTAAATCAAGAGTGGTACAGCGGTATGTCTGCGGACTTACAACGCTAGAAAGCTGGTTTGATACCCGTGGTGGGCAGAGCACAGATAGCTCACTGTGTAGCTTTGTGCTTAACTTATAACAAATACATATCTTAAATAGTGTTGCGACTTATTCTGTATTTTCTTCCAGCAGCTGACCCTCCAAGTGGAAACAATCGCTCAAGCTAATATGAATTGTGGGTAATATGTGTCCTGGGAAAAGAAAGTAATGGATATAGTTTCAAAATGGACTTCTCCGTGTGAAACAATCCAGTTCTACAATAAAGTTTAAATCCACACTAACGGTACATTTACCTATTTTGATAAACCAGTTCTACTTTAACCATGCTCATATTAAGTTAAATCCTTCATTATCAAGTTAACTAGTCTAATTATCCAACACCACTACTGTTGAATAGACATTTAGAATTATTAACTTTAACACTGACAATTACAAAAATCCAGGATTGTACAGAAAATAGCTCACTAGCCATTCTCATTTAAACTTCTTCTTTGATCTACGACGTTATCCACAGAAGAAGCTAGAACTAGTTTTTAATAAAATTTTACTCAGATACCAAGAATTGTTCTTAGCAATATAGCCCATATACGATCACCAAAGTGTAATTATTAATTATTTACTAATTTTTATCTAACTACATACTGACTAGGTTTTATACTGTGTTTTGGCTGCTAATCTGTTTCCTTCAGGGAAATCCTAATAAGGACAATTTTTATCTTGGTAACAGAAATGTAATAAGGCAATAATATTTGCAACACCACCCCAATTGTAAATAACATAGTACGCCATTTTGCCACCCCTCACTACTTTGCGCCCGAGGCTACCACCTCACTCGTCTGTCCTAGTTATTGTTCTGAACTCGCTAGCTCCGTTGTTTTTATTTTCACAATATTTTACCCAAAGTCTAAAAAAAATTCAAGATTTCATACGTACATTACATGAAATTTAAACTTGGAAAATTTCTAGGCATCAAACATCATCATTAACGCTAATTCCCTGGTGTAAGCAGTATGAAACATCTAAATTAAAATATTAAAAACATAGCCAACAACACTGCTCCTACCTGGATTGTAAAGTCGCCTGAACAATCCTACCACACAAATAATAGTTTATTAAACTTAAATTTAGACTAATAATAAAGTAACCTTTTACAATTAATAAATATTGATATTTGTAAATAGATATTGCAATCAATAACCTGCCTCTTATCTATAGAGATCTTTTTTTAAATAATCTTTTTATGTGGCATCTTGAAAAATGCTTTTTGAAAATCCACATTCTTACTCTCATCTACATATTCATTAACCTCTTCAAAGAATGTCAAAATATTAGTAAGGCAAGATTTTTCCCCTGTGAAGCCATATTAACTATCCAACAAAAATTTAACATTTGTTTAATGACTTTGCAAAGCATCTTTTATCAGACTTTTAAAACTTTTCCTACCCATGATGTAAGACTAGGATACCTATAATTATCAGGACAATTTAAAGGAGTAACATTAGACAAGTTCCAAACCTCTGGCACCTGCCCACTATTAAAAAAAAAATAGTAGCAAGTGGCTCACAAGCTAATCCTTAATCTCCTTTAAAATACTTGGAGAAATCTTATCTAATCCAGGAGCGTTACCATTCTTTAAACTTCCAAATATTTGTCTTAATAAGCTCAGAATTAATGTTATCATCTCGTTTAATCTTGCTTCTATCTAAAAACTAGTCAGGACGAAGAATATTACTTGCATCTTTATTAGTAAGAATCTAAGAAAACGTATAATTCAATAATTAAGCAATCTCACAATTATCAGATATTAATTTTCCTTCATCATTCTTCAAAGACCATACTCCCATGTTAAGCATTTTGCAAACTTTTAATGTATTTTTAAAAATCCTTACTATTAATTTTTACATCTTCAGATAACTTTTTTTCCTAAACCTTTTTAATTTCCTGTTTGACTAGCTCTCTTGATATTTTATAATCTTCTCAGTCTCACGTTATAACAGTTAGTTTAAACTTCCTAAAGTTATTACGCTTTATCTTTAATTTTTGTCCTTTGCACACTTTGTGAGCCAACCTGGTTTCCCTTGAGCCACCCTTTGTTTCTATAAAGAAAATGTCTCTTGAATATTTTAAAACTTTCCAAATTTCACCAGCCTCCAATTAATTCATTCCCTAAAACAAAACGGTTAATTATTGTCACATCCCTCCAAAGTCTGCTTTTTTATTTGTAACAAAAATCTCATTATTTTGTTATTTACATATGCAGTAAGACATCAAACCTAATAGAGCAATGATCACTTGCAACTGGATATTTCTTATTCTCCATGTTTTTAACCATTTCTATATTAGAAGGTAGCAAAAATCTAAAATTGCGTTGTTTTTGGTAGCATCTCTGACAAATTGGTGAAGAAAACCATTCTTAACCGTTTCTAAAAACGTGTCTCCTACATGGTTTGGCTCTAAACTTTCACAATCTATATGCCTGAAATTAAAATAGCATATACTTATGATCTCATTTTAACAGCTTAAATATTGTTACGTCTCTGGTCGTTTGTTAATTTCCCGTAAAAATTCGTTCCGAAGAAGTTTAGAGATACAAGTCCTTTCTTAAATAAAACTAGTTAATTCTTTCTCAATACAACTTTGCAATACACTTAATTTCCACAGTCACTTTAACTTAAACACACGCTATAATTCACAACGATTCACGCATTTTACTTACGACTTGAATCGATTATCTGTCTCTATATCTCGCTTTATTTGCCGCTCTTATATACAAGAATAGAGGGCGTCTAGAATGCACTCGCCTCTTCATGAACCTTCTAGACACTTATCACGTGTTACCAGCGTCACATTACCTCCGCTGTCGTAACAATATTTATCTCGCTGTAGAGTTTCATATAAATTTCATCAGTTTCATCTGGTGGTCTGTAACAAATTCCCACTAAAAGCCTTCTCCCCCTATAACAACCAATAGTTTATGTATTTTAGAACAAAGCCACATTGGCCATCTTTTGTGTCCACTGCGGCAATCGAACTCTTGAGCTTAGCATTTTAAGTCCGCAAACTTACCTCTGTCCCTCTTGGGGACACTACTAACAGAAACCCAAAGATATTAAGCAAAGAGATGATATAGTCGTCAAATCAGCAGACAAACGAGAAGCGTTAATAGTTTGGCGGAAATATTTATGTTTAGTAGTATACAGTCATCTCTCAAACACACAGTATTACACCCGAATCCCAGAAAAATAATCTCACAGAACAATAATATTGTTACGTCTCCGTTTGTTAATTAACTTTCCGTAACTTCGTTCTCGTTCGGACGAAACTTTAGCAACACAAGTCCTTACTTAATAAAACTGGTTTATTATTTCCGAATATAACTTTACGATACACTTAATTTCAACAATCACGCTAAAACAAACGCTATAACAACGAACGTGCTCAATAATACTCTCTGACTGCAGATCAAATACTCACTACCTACACACACACTGTCCCGTCACGTTGTCACCCTCTTATATATATACCAGACTACCCTATATCTCGTAATCTCCCGACAATTCCCGAAGGTTCGAGAGAACGAGTCACGTGACCTCGCTGACGCAATAATATATTACATTTTGGTATTCTCAAGTAAACTGATTTATGTTCAAATATCAGATAGGTCTGCATTATAACTGGAGGATTGAGCAGAAAATTTGTGAAGTAATCTGAATTTAACTAAATGACTGAGTTTCTGGATGTGAGAAATAATTATATTGGGCACGTGTTGGAAAGTGTAAAACAATCTTTACCTTATAACACAAAGTAAAAAACCCGTGTGTGTACTTGCATAGACACGAGACAATTGTTTTACTACTAGATAAGTGATTGGATCGATAGCTTTCTTTTCCCTCGAGACGGATATTTGCAGAACTATTCACTTCAAGAAACCAAGTAGGACTAATGTCAATCAACACTCCTTGCAAAAACAGGTAAGTTCGTTTTAGCAAGAATTGATATGCATTACGACGTGACTAGTCGTTCTCGTACAACAGACGAAAGCCATAACCTCTATATATTGTTACGACAGCGGGAGTCACGCGACGCTGGGAGCATGCGCGCTGAAGTTTCTAGAAGGATCATGACTTATCGAGGAACCCTGCGAATGTCCGAGTGTTTGCCAGGCACCCTCTTTTTTTAGTATATAAGCCCGGCAAATAAAGCCAGCGATAAAGAGATATGCAGATAGATTGAAGAGATAGATAATTGAGTCAAGCGTAAGTAAAGTGTGTGAATTACTGT